>NC_049984.1:18183931-18188980 GCF_000003815.2 Branchiostoma floridae | reverse complement strand
CGCAAACTCCGCTATCCGGAGCTTGTAGACTCCTCCGCGCGGCAGTATGACAGGCCTGAGAAGCGCGGTTAAATCAGGCTATACAATCTCCTGCTGTCTTGAAAGTATGGGATTGATTAAAAGTCTAGGCACCCTCGTCTAGTTCAGAGGCATTGAGTCATGGCATGCTTATCTCCGCATCACCCGTGTTCATCAGTCACCCGCTGGTACAACACTTTGAAACAGCACTTCTATCACTACTAAAAACATGAAAACACAGTTCAGACATCCTGAAAAATCGTGCCATTTCACTTTGGATTTAAAGGATTCTGCAAATCAATGAATGGTAGTTCTGTCCCATACATTTCTTTCAAAGACATATGATACAATCACCGACAGACATTCTTGCAGTGATTTTTTCTGGCTATATCCAATGTTAGGTTGGTAATTCCCTTTGAAATATATCTGTAATGGATGAGATTGAAGTTGTCTGTTATCATTCCAAACATAGATCAGCGCTAAGTGAAGATTTGTATGAAAACGAGAGCAAGGCAGAAAGCTAGTAGAATATATCTCTATAGCTAATTGGGATACTGGAAAGAAATATGTTTCATTCGCATTGAGTTTACAGTTCTTAAACGACTTTTTAGCTTTGGAAGGCTGTTGTTATCATTCGTATATAGGTACATCAATGTAAGTGTTTACAATACTTTTATATTATACTATACAATTACAAGTATACTATGCTTTTACAAGTGCACTATGTATGTTATACTTGTAAAAGCATAGTTTACTTGTAAAGGCATACTGCACTATACTGTTACTATCATGCTATGCTTTTACCTGTATGATGTATTTTTGTATTATACTATAATGTTGTTAGCTATACAAATCCGACATCCGCACCCTTAGTAGTTCTTCAAGTAGCTGAAATGTTGCCAAAATGATAAATTTCCTTTGCCTGTGTAGAAAGTTTCCATATCAAAGAATCCACTATACGGCATATCATGTAGACCAGTGATTCGGAAAACGCTCAATATGCTATCAACCATGAAACTAGATTTTATTTCATAAGCATTGGACAATGACGTACACTTTATTCTAATGCAATCAAATACAGGGATATAGTTGCGTACGAATGGTCTTTTGAAGTATGCACTAATGCTTCTTTGCAGAAACTTGTTACTTCATATTCACAACGTGTACACACAGACAGAGAATTAGCGTGCTGCAGCAAGCTATGCAAAGACATAAGGTCTCATTGATGAGTTTTTTCTTCCCATAGACGTGTATGTTATAATACGTGTTTTACATGGGCGCGTTCATAATTATCCTACTTGAAATATAACGATATTATTCATTCTTTGTTGAGCACAGTTACTCGTCATCATGTGAAAAAATTCCCAACAGCCTTTATACATACAGTCTTTTTTTAGGACAATTGCAAAATGCAGTTAGCTAAGCATCGCAACATGCACTTTTTAGCTGCTACCAGTCAACTACACCACTCAGAATCTGTGTACCTCCGACCTAGCATGCGGCTGCCAAACTTTACCTGCTAATTTCTTCAGTAATTAGAAACAAACTTTCACCAATCTAACTTTCGGGATCAGTTCGGTTGGCTAAAAGGAATTTCTCACTGCTGAAAACATGCGTCCATACAGCCGTTTAGTTTTTGGCTCGGATCTCTTTTAGGCACTCTCTTCTTAGTGACATGAGAGTGTGGCATGTACATCTACTCAAAGGGTCTTTCAGAATAACAGACGCATGGCAGACAAAAAAGTTTGATAGTAAGCTTTCAAACTATGCTGTAGCCGAAGAGTTTTTAAAAGCATAGTTTGAATACTTAGCGCTAAGTATGCATGGAATTAACGATCCCCCGCCTACATTTTATTCCTCAAATATTCCTCTCCTAGTTCTTATATTACACGCCGCTCACTGCTTCTTATTGCTTTACAAAAATAGTACTACGATTGACCCCTTTATGTTATCAGTGTCCTTGTGTACCGAGACATGCGAGAGAAGGTCATAAACGTAAAAGGCGACAGCCTTTCTTTAAAGTCGTAGGTCGGTTGTGGGCTTGTCAGTCCACTATGTCCTTTACGTATACCCCTTACATACTTGGTCGGAAGTCCTCCTAGGAGACGGATACTCCGAACAACAAAGCTGCATCTGCAGAAGCCGTCTCACACGTGTCATACAGTTCTGTCCCTGTGAGACTTAGTGCTCCAGTAGACGAGAGGGTGGAGAAGGAATTGCACACCCCTCCTTCACCATAAAAAGTCAAGTGCAGGCCAGGCAAAAAAAGGTAAATGCCTGTCTGCCTGCTCATCTGTCGAATTGACAAGAGAACCATATGTCCTTGGACATAATATTGGTAGGAGGGGCCCATTTCTACTTCTTCAGGTACTCATGGGCTGAATATGAGTAGGAGTAAGATAGTCGTCTGAAAGTGACTTTCACAAGGACAACGTCTGACCGGTAATAACGGGAATCGAACCAGCGACCTCTTGATCACGCTTGCCTAGCCAATGTAAACGCAACGGAAGCAAAATTAGCAACGAGCGATGCTCTATTGGCGCATGGCATAATGTTTCAGTTTCCAGAGGGATCTCCCGAATTTATTCATATCCTTTTAAAGAATACAACGTGGGAATAAGAGCTTACGCATTGTTGTGCACGTAAAACAGTTGATGTAAGATTCATACACATGATTCTGCTTTCGTAAACAATTTTCAAGATATCCATCGAGCAATAATGCCACGGTTGTTCGAAGATCATGACATGAAATAAATCTAGTAGCAACCAGCTAAAATCGATGACTGGAAATCAGGATTTCAGAAGAAATACGTATACACGCTTGTGATGTTGGAATTCTCTCTAAAGGTGTCTCACTGCAATTGGTGCACAGGTGCGGCACTGCGGGGTTCGTTCACTGCAGCACTGTTGTGTTATTTTTGTCGATATTTTTTTAGAATTTATCTTTTGTGTAATATATACGTAAAAAGTATGACTTAGAAGAAGACAACAAATTACACAAAACATCAGAAAATTCGTTCTTTATCCCTGAAATTCCTTGAGTAATCCTTCGAACCCTGCAGTGCCGCACCGGTGCCCCAGGTGCAGTGAGATACCACCTTAAACCAAACGGAGTTCTGGATGGGACTGACAACTAATTTGGCAACTTGTCAGCTGTCTGCATCGTGAAGTCAATGAACTCTATAACTTGTGGCATGGCGGCTTTGCGTCGGGAAGAGATGCAGAGTTAACTAGAGTTCCACGAACACATACCTTTGCCAAATAAACCAGGTTTGTTATGTAGAATGATGTCTGTAGACAAATGCGTTACTCATTTCATTTTCTTTATAATTAAATGCTTGGAGTTGGTTTATAAAATTTTGGCATTTATTATGCAAATTAGATCCCAATTTATAATTAATTGATATCAAATTGTATCAAGCATTACTTAAGCTATCAGCATACCAAAAATCATGATGATCCTTTGATCCATTCTTGACTTATTCTCTTTCAAAGTCTTTAAATACACCTCTTACTCTCTTCCCTCTTTCTCAGTTACATATGTGACAACTTTGATGAAAGTACTATAATGGAATGCAGTGGATTTATGAACTTTTCCTAATCAATTATGCAAATTAGCTGTTAACTTGCATAATAAGTATCACATTATACAAGTCTTCATTTAGGCTATCTACATGCCGAAAATCATGACGATCCGTCAACACATTAATATTTTCTCATTAATTATGCAAATGAGATCATCATTTGCATGATAAATATGTATTGACATTTCTCTCTTTCTCAGCTACATATGTGACAAGTTTTAAAGCCCTATCATGGAATGTAGTGAATTTATGAAATATCCTCATTAATTATGCAAATTAGCTGTTGATTTGCATAATTGTTATCTCATTATGTAGGTCTTCACTTACGCTACCTACATACAAAAAAACATGATGATCCGTCAACATGTTCATATTTTCTCATTAATTATGCAAATGAGGTCACCATTTGCATAATTGATATCTGTCGACATTTCTCTCCTTCCCAGCTACATATGTGACAAGTTTGAAAGTCCTATCATGGAATGAAGTGGATTTATAATTTTTCCTCATTAATTATGCAAATTAGCTGCTGATTTGCATAATTAGTATACCATTATGTAAGTCATCACTCATTCTATCTACATACCAAAAATCATGACGATCCGTCAACACGTTGTAGAGTTATTCTCATCCAAAGTTTGAAAGGAAACCGGCGCCTGCAGTTCCAAAAAAGCTGCTAGGGGGCCCAAACTCACAGCACTTACTCTCTGCCTCGAGGGCTATCTACCACTCAAAAATCATGATCACAGCATGTCCAGAACACGAGATATCAAAAATTGAGGTTCTGCTGCAGTACCTTAGCAAGCCGCTAGGGGGCCCATTATCGAACTTGACCTTCGTTTTCCCGACCCCTACCCACCTACCAAATATTATCGGGATCCATCCAAGACTTCTTGAGTTATGCTGTTAACAGACACACAGACACACACACAGACAGACTCACAAGCCCAAAACATAACCTTAGCCATTCTGGCAAAGGTAATTATTACTTCTGACTTTGAGACTTTCAGAGACTTTGAGACGGGAAACAGCTGGCAAATTGTCAGTACTGTCTATTTATCATTTCATTCATCAATTTCAAGTTCATCTATTTATTGTTCATTGAATTATCACACAATTTTAGTTCAAAAAAGATTTTAGTCGAAAACTGTGTTAAATACTTTTACACGTGATAATGGTTGCCACAATGACATCACATTATTTCACCACTACATTTAGACAAAAATTGTTCTCCTCTTACTAGTGAAATAAGCTGATAGAGGAGTGCTATCACAATTTTCCACTAATGTTAATAGGCACAATCTTTTTCCTCTTACTAGTAGAATAATGCGATAGAGGGGTGCTATCACACACTGTGGCAGGTATCAAAACAACTCTGGTTCTGTTAGAAAGACTTTTACCTTCAAAAGACGTACCATTAGCAACCTCATTAAGCAATTTATGAACG
>NC_049984.1:18169968-18183831 GCF_000003815.2 Branchiostoma floridae | reverse complement strand
TAGGAACAAACGTTTTTGCCAGGGATACCAGTCAACCCCTGGTTAAGAGAGAAAGTTCTGGACAAAGTGTGAAGCTGATGTTATTCCGCTTTGACTGATATTGCAAACGTAAAGTTAGACACTACGGCGAGCCTCACAATTCAGCAGAGACTGTCATAAAACCCAACTGTAATTGGAACATTTGTTTCCGTAGGCTATATAACTCATGAATGATACATTATATCACCAAATTCTTAATCATTAGACGTCCTCTCTATTCTCTGTTTCAACTGTACTGTCTTTAGTATAGTTTCCTTCGTTCCCCACGTAAAATGACAATTTTCAGTGTGTAATAATTAAAATACGAGCTGCAAAAAATGCAATATCAGAAATCCTGTTCACGTCAGTTCTTAGACTTCTCGACACTCAGACCTTTTACCACAAATCTGTTAGTCTAAGCTTTTCATTAGTCAGAGGCTTTTAGCTTTTTCAGTTGCGTTCTAGACGCAGTTTATTTTCGTTACCTGTATCGACAGGTTCTGCGCGTTTCTGCGTGGTAAATGGTTCACGCAGTAGACTGGATGCCGTTGTAATTAGTGTGAAAGGCCACAGGTTTAAGAACCTGCTGATGAGATATTCACTGTTACATGCCAATCAATCACATGTTTCTCAAGGAATAGATGTCAATGCTCAGCCAGAGAAACAGTTTCAGAGGTTCAGTACTGCTTGGGCACGGTGTGAGGGGATGTATTCGTCCTTTTGGATGGGGACGTAAAAACAGGTGGGGTGGTGGGGCTTCAGGCATTAGCCTAAAGGTGGTATCTCACTGCACTTGGGGCACCGGTTTGACACTGTGGGGTTCGTTCACTGCGGCACTGTTGTGTTATTTTGCCGATTTTTTTCAAAAGTTAGTTATTGCGTAATACGTAAAAGTATGACCTAGAAGGCAACACGATACACAAAACGTAAGAAAACTCGCTCTTTATCTCTGAAATTCGTTGAGTAATCTTTATAGAACCCCACAGTACACTGGTGCCACACGTGCAGTGAGGCAGCAGACTTCATTTATTGAGGAGAGCAAAAGTGAAGTTGGCTGAAATCGTGAGCAGCACATACTTGCGGGCATACTAGATAATTGACAAACGCATCACGCATGTTTCAACTCAGGTAATGCCGAGAAAGACCCCCATGGTGACCTTACGTCTGGTCGTCGTCATGATAACTGAACTTAAATCATTTCCTGCAATGCCCACAATGCAAACACCCGGTCTAGCTGGCAACCATACCCTAACAACAAATTCAGTTATTAATTTCCTAACAGATAAGGAACGTTGGGTTCTGCTGTAATTTCTCAGTGGAGTTTTTGAGAAGTTCTAGAAGAATGTTATCGTGGGCTAACATCTGCTTTTCATTGGGTACGGAACATAGACTGGAAATAACTATGTTTGCCTAACACAAACCTTCACCTTCATCCAACACACAACCTTCACTTTCAAGCAATTACAGCACATACATGCAGGTTAAAGCACACTTATAACAGGTTTAAGCTATGCAGGAGCTATAGTAATGGCAGTTTTTGTCATTTGTGCTTCTGCTCTTGCAGTTGTATAAACTCTAAGACTCCAATTACCATATACATCCAAGTGAGAACATACTGTTCATCCCCAGGCAGATTTATGGGTGCCATAAAATAGTTTCAGATTTAGCCAAGGAGTATAGCTTGCAATTGCCCGGCTAACCCCCTTTGGCTGGCTATACTCCTTGGCCAGTTTTGGATACTATCTTATGGCACCGTTAAGTCTGCCTGGAGATTTCAAACTGCGGGGTTTTAAACAAGGGTCACTTCAAACAACGGAGCAAACCAAACAAGAAACCATGTCTGGAAAAAGGGACTTCAACAAACTTGGAAAAAGGAGAGTAGAGAAAATGTACGTAGTGCAATATTTACTATAAATACGTTGACCTATTGCTTAACTAGTTTCACAGATTAGAGGACACGTGTATCTTACTGTAATCTAGGTCAGTTTGCAAAGTTGAGACCCATAACACCTTTCTCACGCGGCGGCCATATTAGATCGAAGACGAGGTCAATGAGGCAAACACACAAACTTATTTCTAAAATCAGGTCCCATTTAGTTTCCCCCCAAACCACACAAATTTTCATGATATAAGATAGAATAATAAATATTACAAGTAGTGTTATGTACCGAAAGATGTAGCAATTTAGAGTAGTGTAGACTGATCCCATAGTTCCTTAAGAGATAAAATAAAAACATAATAATGCAAATTTTTGACGGATTTGCAGCCATTCACTTATTGGTCGCTTTCCTAATTGGCAGGCTATCATTGGTTGAACTGCTAATTATGATGGACAGTCTTTTGTTTGCCGCATTGAACTCGTTTTAGATCTATCATGGCCGCCGCGTGAGAAAGATGTATTGGGAAATCAGACGGAGAACATTCTGAACACATTGCTTCTGATTTCCAGATCGTCTGTTGAAGCTCGTAGTGACGTGTGTGCGGGACCCTATCATTACTGGTCGAAATTTGATTTGTACACCATTGATAGATTTCCCTCGGTAGAGTTCCGGAAGGCTAATTTCCTGGAAGACCTTCGTGGCACCTAGTTGTTGAATACTAAAAAGAAAATGTACCTCTTCGATTTGTTGTGATAACGTAGGTAAAATTTGAATACATCACTACAATTAAGCTACCAACAATTTGGAGTTCAATTTAAGTTAGATCGGAGATCTAGTGGAAGTGCAGCATGACATAAAATGGGAGCAATATGTTACACACAAAGAACTGTATGTTAGACTTCCCAAACTATCAGATAAAATACTAGTACTAGTACTAGCTACATGGATCAGGCGTTCTGGACGTGGCGACAGAAACAACAAGAACGCAGTGTGCAAATTTGTACTGTGTGTGTGTGTGTGTGTGTGTGTGTGTGTGTGTGTGTGTGTGTGTGTGTGTGTGTGTGTGTGTGTGTGTCTGTGGACTCCAGTACATAAGAAGAAAAAGGGGCTGGGAGAAGCGCCCTTCATCGTACCTGGATGTGCTGAAGAAAGATACCGGGTATGAAAAGTGGTATCTCACTGCACTTGGGGCACCGGTGTGGCAGTGCGGGGTTAACGAAAGATTAACGGAAAGATTACTCAACGGATTTCAGAGATAAAGAACGTTTTGTGTATTACGTTGTCATCTAAGTCTTCTAACTTTTACGTTTTACGCAATATCTAAATTAAATTGTTATAAAAAAATCGGAGAAGATAACATAACAGTGGCGCACCGGCGCTCCAAGTGCAGTGAGATACCACCTTTAGAGGCTGACGACACGGGGGAAGGCCATGTAGGACGGAGCCTTCATTCTGGGAAGCCATGGTGGTTTAGGTGGCAGAGGAAAAGTGACACTAGACATAATCCAAGTAAGTCAAAAGCTTTTTCAGTCTTTGACAAAATTTAATTTCAGTTACAACAGCAGTATTTCTTCCATATACGAATCGGTACTCTTTTACCTGTCCAAAAGTGCAAGTAGCGAACATCATCGACGTGATTAGCATGTATAACAAAGTGTTAGGGGTAATTTGTCCTTGGACCTGTATAAAATTCTTCCGGGAAAATCCCACAGGTTGAGGTAAAGAAGTAATCGTACAGGCAATCTGTCGTTTCGATTTTTCCTGGTAATTACATCTCGTGGATCCTGTAAAAAAGTAATTAAGAGCAAACTAGAGTAACGAACGTTTGCCCATCATGTCAGCAGCGATTGGAGTCAGGTACCGACTCATCCCTTACACCATAGTGTGTTAGACCAAGGGAGGGGTCACATAGGTCGTGCGATCGTCGTACGATTTTGATGCCATAGGATTTTCAAGCAGGCCGTGACAGAACAAACCACCGACATCGATCCAGAACAGCATTTTGTGTACCAAGACAGTTGAACTTTGCAGCAGACGTACATTTTTGTCTTCCAAAATGCCCGACCTTAGCGATCGTACGACGATTGCACGACCTTCGTGACCGCGCCCTAACCGTCACATTTCCAAACCGGGGCCCGGCCGGGCTGTTTGTGGAAACGAAAATAGAAATGTATTCACTAAAATACACAAATAATGCCCACGACTATTCTCTTCACGTCTGGTGTAGTTTGGTGTCTTTTATATCATAATTTTCGTTCCCGAAAGCTACCCGGCCGGGCCCCGGTTTGGAAATGTGACGTAGGCCTTAAAGTTTTTCTTCGGGTTTTGTGGCAAGAAGCTTTTTTTTAGACAGTAGAGTCCATTCCAAGACACCGTGCGGATGTTTGTTGCCATTCTTTAGAACTGATTTTAAAGTTTTGTAATTATATGTCTAGGACATTTGATACTTCAGAAATATTTCTAACACTGTTTCAACTTTATAAATATTTCACTGGTCCTGTAAAACTTTGGAAATATTCATGGTGTGGAATTGGATACTTCTAATGGTTTCTAAATAATGATAACAGCATTCTACCATTATTTACCATTTTCTACCATTTTTTGTAAATGGTTCAGGGGGCTGGGAAGATAGCAATTCACACATCCTTGCAAAGTATGTATAGAAAAAAAGTTTCTCTCTAAACAAGTCAACCTCTTGTAGGGAAATCTCAAATCTCCAAAAGCTAGCTAGTTATTAGCAAATGACATGTGTGGGCCGATTTCGACAAACAGAGCTCGGAGCATTTGAGTACGTACCTCCTACGCTTGTCATTCGAACCTGATACGCAAGCACACCAAATCCACCCTACTACTACTTAGGGGCTTACGTAATTACAAGAATGCGGGGTCTTTTAGTTATCTCTGGCTTAAGCAGGAAAACTCGTAAATAAAACTTAACAAGATAAGCCGGGTAGACGTCTTCTTACAATCTTTCAACTAAACGCCACTGGAAACCAGACGCTAAGGAAATTACAAGTCAAGAAATATTAACTCTTCCCCCAGAGGAAGATGAACTTCGCATGGAAATCATGAAGGGTATAATAAGATATGGGAGCGCGTCCTTTCAAATATATGACAGGTCTGGAAAGCTACACGTTGTATGGCCTTCGAATTTTAGCCACAAGTTGCACAGCAATCAATAACTCAAGTAGCAAGTAGAGGTCAAACTGTAATTTCTATGTAATTTTCGGTGAATACAAGGCCATCCTTCAGTGTCGAGTTTTTATTGTTACAGAAAATCATCCCTCACGTTTGCAAAGCAGTCGACTTCAAGTTTTATCCAGGCCTGTCAACAAAAAAGACATGTCAATGGACATTGGATTAATCATACATCGTTTTCACTCAAAAAATCATGAACAGATCGTGGTTAACATCAACTATATATTATTACTGTAGGTACCTTTATTGACAGACACAAGAAAAATTATGACATTTTACAAAATTTGATCAAGTCTTGTCGCCAAAATGTGCACGAATATTTTATCCAGGATTGCCCAGCTCAGTGATTGACATTGCTTTGCAGCGGGGCCCTTCACTTAGAAAAGTTGATTACTAAATACGTAACAAAAGTTTTCTACTGTTCTGTCAAAACAATTGTATTGTTTCATTCACGTCTCGTACGCCTAGAAATAAGAAGCCTTTCCTCCTAATCTGTAGCTTTTTACTCGACGTACTATTGAAAAGTCACCTCCAGCAGAATTTTGTATGTATTGGTAGAGGATCTGGTGGATGTCTCATGTAAAAGTGGTATCTCACTGCACTTGGGGCACCGGTGCGGTACTGCGGGGTTCGAAAGATTACTCAGAGAATTTCAGAGATAAATAACTAATTTTCTTACGTTTTGTGTATTTTGTTGTCTTCTAAGTCACACTTTTACGTATTACCCAATATCTAAATCATAAAAATATTGGCGAGAAAAACACAACAGTGCCGCAGTGAACGAACCCCGCAGTGCCGCACCGGTGCCCCGTGTGCAGTGAGATGCCATCTCAGGAAATTGTCATCAAACGCAGCCAGCCGGCACGCGGAACTGCGTGTCGGCTCTATCACAGAGGCCATGTCTGTCATACCAATAGATATCCAGATATGTGTGTTTAGTTGTACTGTAAGTAGTTGTTATACGTGTAGACCTTACGTAAGTCGCTGTCGTGTTAATAAAGATTTGTTGTCTGTCATATCACCGTGCTGGGGTGGTATAAGACATCATAAAATTGTCAGCAAGCCAAGCCAGGCGCACGGAACCGTGCCACATCACCGAGCTCTTCGACGCCTCGCTGTCGTGTATCCAACATTTCTCCATCTCAAACGCCAACAGGCTGACTGGAACATAACGAGTAAAGCCAGACGTCAGGCGTCAGTGTTGAGGCGTAAGATTGTTAGATCTGGATTTGTCTGTGGCTTTCCTGTCGCTTTCTGAGGAAAAGTGGGTGACAGAATAATCAGCCGGTTGACGTTCGATGAACTGGCAGTTCAAAACCCTGCGAAGAAATCTTTAAAGTTGTCACAGGAATACTTGAGGCGTGAGACTGTTAGCTCTGGCTTTGTCTGTGGCTTTCCTGTCACTTTCTGAGGAAAAGTAGGTGACAAGAAAATCAGCCGGTTGACGTTCAATGAACTGGCAGCTCAAAACCCTGCGAAGATATCTTTAAAGTTGTCGCAGGAATGCTGGAAACTTTTCGTGGCATCAAAGGAGGTAGAAGTTTTCAGAAATGCATAGACGCATTGAAACATTTTATTTGATTTCATTTCATTCTAATTCATTTCATGTTATTTCGTTTCATTTCGTTTTATTTCATTTTATTTCATTTCTATTCTATTCTCAAATTTATTCTATTTCATTTTATTGAAATTGCAGACAATACGACACATGGCGAACCCAGGCAGCGCAGCTGATATTGAGTGCCAACACATATATACGTACACGCATTTTGAAATACGTTACAATGCTTTGGTTGTTAACAGTGTGATAGAAACCTTCACCCACAGGGCAGATACAGGAACACTACTGACAATACCGAATAGAACTTCAGAAAAATTTCCTACACATGAATTATGAGCTCGGTGAGTAGTGAATCAAATGTAGCAAATAATTTTTGGAGCAATGGCATTCAATGGTGCTTTGGGGCCTGAAGTATTTGATTCCGATTCTTTTGTTGTGGAGGCATTTTATGGGGTACCTCATTTGGTGGCCCTGTGAGGGTTGAGTTATGAACGGGAAGGAGAGTTATGCACGCGAGTTTGGCCTACTCCGAGGCAAAAGACTTCCTAAAACACACACACCATGCGCCCCGCAATGCCCAGGGAGCCGGGGCGTGGATTTAATTACGGGACACTATGGACGAGCGTATTCCCGAGTTATTCCCCTCTAAAGAGACGATGCAACTAAAAATTCCTGACATGCCTTCGGAAAAATTCCACACATGCCTTTTGATGGAATTTTGAAATTTGAAATTTGGGGAATTCTTGTCAAATGGACGCACACTATACTATTAGGCTTGCCCCGTGGGGCGTCGCCAAAAATATGTTTCATGCATCTCTTACACAACGAAAAGGGTTAGTCGCAACATGAAAAGTCGATAATTACAGCATGTGCATATATGTATAATCCGAATTAACTCATGTGTAGGCAAACTTTCTACAGCAAAGTTACTTTCATCCAATGTAGTATTGCTGTAACGATTTACTTCGGCGCTTGTAATGTATATTGACATTATTTGATATGCCACATTTTTACTGTGATGATTTGACATTTTCAATTTGGACATAGGCGCCTAATATTGAATAGAATGCGAATCTGAATATTCTCTAAGGACTACGTATAATTTACACGGTATAGCGGGGGTACAAGGATTTGCCGCTACAAATCCTAGACTACTACTGAGCATACTTGCAAAGGGACTTTTCCAAAGCCGTTGGAAATTGCATTAGATATGCTCGCCTGCATACTGGGATTTGATTTGCTAACTAAGACATGTGAACTTATTGCAATACGTTTTGAATCTCATGACTCTAAGCTCAATAAATACCTTCCCAACGTTTTCTAGAAGTACTTTTTTTTTCATCTTTGGTGGGACGCTGATTCGTGATTTTCTGATGCCGGGAGAGGGAGTTTCAGCGCTGGCACTCACTCGCTAAACTTCAGCACATGTTGAAATTTATCGTATCAGCCCCCCTTCCCCAATGTAAAAGAATGCATGAATGAAGACCTTTATAGTACATATGGGTTAAGTACAGGTCGCAACAAAAGAATAATTGACAGATACCTGAAAGATATACAATATCAACTAACACAAGAATCATATTCTACATAGCGAATTCGACTTCTTCTCGCTTCTTTGTGGTACTGAAAATATACTGAACAGATGTGGTTAACAATAAAAGCGTATGTTTTACAATCAAGATTTTTTTCAACATTTATTATCATTCCTCAAAAGTACATAGGCAGGGGGAGCTATACAAGCCTCCCTGAATTGGGTACAATATGTACAATAAGTTTGCTAAACAATCATAGTCAAAACGTTAAAACATACACGCTATGTGCTATGCAGCATTGTTATACAGTCTGAGGGCACAGTGCACGAAAGACTGCTTCAGTCTTTTCGTTCTGGCAAATGGCACTGAGATGTGCTGACTGTTTCTTAGTGTTCTTCCAGTAGCTGACAGTCTCTGGGCAGGCACCAGGTCGTGTAGAGGGTGTTCAGGGTGCAGCATTGCCTTGAACAGGGAAACAGCAGCTGCTTCCCTCCTCTCCTTCAGGGAAGGCAGTTCTGGGACGGAGCGCCTGCCGCCGCATGAGATAATCCGGAGGGCGCGCCTCTGAACCCTCTCCATGCTAGCTGCCTGCTCCTCACTGCAGCTCACCAACAGAACGTGGCCATATTCTAGAATGGGGCGGATGAGGGAGAGGTACACCTGTGTACCTCTGTACACCTGTTTTCCCTTGCAGCTGGCTGCGATGAGAGAGTAAAAAGTTTTTTCCCTGGCTGCGATGAAAGAGTTGTCGGCTCAACCAATAACAATAACAAGGTTCTATGACTTCTATCAGTCTATAAAGCTTTTAAAAAACCATCGCTGCTTGAAGTCTATGGGGAAGGATAAGGCTGGTGATGGACTGATAAAAAGTCAACTTTCACCCACCAACTTCCCCACAGCGTGCATATACGAGGGGCGTTCAATAAGTAATAACTCTGACTCATTTCCCATAGCAGGAGATTAATGAAACTTGGCACAGTTATTAGTCTTTCTCTTCATAGGAACCACCTAGAGTTATGCATTTCTCCCATCGTTTGATGCAGCTCTGGACACCGTTTTTGTAGGACACCCCAGGTTGGTCCTCCAACAGATGCCTCATCAATGGCAGAAGAGGGACGACCAGGTCTGGGAGCTGTTTCCACAGACTTCCGGCCATGTTTGAATTCAGGATGGAGCGTTTTACAAGGTCATATGACGGGGCATCATCACCATAAGTTTCTTTCATTTCATCAAAAGTCTCCTTTGGTGTGCGCTCTTTTTTGCAACATAAACTATAGAGATATGAATCATTACACATGCAAAATTTCATCTAGATCAGACAACTGAAAGTGGGTCAGAGTTATTACTTATTGAAAGCCCCTCGTACGTAGCGAACAAGTAGAGAAATTGTTCAATATATGGATGCTAGAATGCAGCCCAGACAACCATATCAATGCAAGGCAGGCATCACGTCACACATTCAGGTTTTCCTAACACGTTTAAGGTCAATGTTTTTAAACAAGAAATTTTCACTCATTCCAACAAAGTCGAAATGACAGACAACTCTTGGATATCCGTGACTCGTGGTTTCGTGTTTTGTTTATTCAAAGGTCTATTGATTATTTTGAACGATACAGCTGTTTTGATGTTGACAAAATCTCTTACGGCCCAAAAATGCAAAATTCGCAATTTTAGGTAAATTTTCGATATTTTTAGTGTTTGATATCCTGTTCTGTACAGCCTCAGCATGAATAAATTACCGGAAAGTAGCCTGAGTATCATCTTTCTACCGGGGCTCCTTACACTCGCTTCCCTAATTCTACCGGGGCTCCTTGCATTTTTTAGGGCAGCGAGTGTAAGGAGCCCCGGTAGAAATAGGATGGTACCCAGGCTAACCAGAACGAGCATCGTTCTAAAATAAAGAGCTCTGACGGCTGCCAAGTTTACACAGAGTTTTCTCTCTATCTCTATGAACACCCGGAAACTACAGATAAATCTACGTCTGTTATTCCATGTTCAGTGGTGGAATGAGGTGGTTAATGGCGCTCGCGCCGCTCGAATGACCATCAGGAGAGTCTGACGAAGATGTCTGACAAGAAAATGGGGTTCCGAGCGCTGCTATTAAGGCTAAACAAGATAATAAATAGCTAACGAATCCTCGAAGACATTGCCATTGATCTCGAGCCAATTTCGGATTCTAGACCTACATCAAATGCATCTATTTTCAGATTACAACGCCCTCCTTTACACTCAATATCGGGATTTGTGCGCAATCGACCGAGATATTTAGGGAAAGAAAAGCGGCTTACTTGTAAATCATGGTACATACTTGTCCACTCTCTTTACTTTCATTGAACTAGAGAAATGACCAGTGTACTGCAAGAGGTTTCAAGTTTACCTTTTAGATAAGGATCAATAAGTCTGTGGACGTGGGTTATGTGCTGCCAAGCCCATCATGCTTTAGCTAATGACTGTACATGTTTTCTCTTCTGTAGACTGAATTCAAAGTAGCTCTTCTTCCCATGTGGACTTACTTAAGAATTCCGTAAGAGTAAAAAGTTTTTGAAACGCCGATACAGGCACTTAGGCGCACACTTCTGATCTTTTCAACTTACTCATTGGTGGCAACTAGAATTAAAACATACGCCACTGAGTCCGAACAGCAAAACACTATTATGCAATATTGGCGTAATTCCAAAAAGGAAAGAGGTTTTCCGGACTAGCCAATTGAAATAAATCATGTACCCAATAGACAAACTCCCTATAGTATTTGGTGAACAGATTTAAGCATAGATATTGCTCACTCAAATATTTCACGCTCAAATACATGATTCATAATACCAAATTGATTATGTTATGGAGATAGAAATGCAATGTACATGTATGAACGTGATATGATATTCCATCCACGGTTTGAATATATACGAGAATAAAGTTTTGAAGTTAAGATTGGAGATGAAAGAGCAGTCATCCTAAGCTGGCAAGATAAGATTAGAGCCAACCCATACATAAATAAGCTGGCGATACTGATACAGATTGATCTATGACGCCTATAGAAACTGACAGCCCTTCACCTTAAGATCTTCCGTAAGACGTTCTTAAGGAATACTTAAGGCTTTGTTATAAGACTGCTTGCCATGTACATTGATATCTTTGACTTTGCCATTGTATATCGTAAAGCATTATTTGTCGTTTGCTCGTCTACTGGATACCGATATAAAGTTAGATTAAAATGTGGATATTAAAAATAAAGAAGGGCAAATAATACAAATCTCTATCTTTATCAACGCAGTCGTGTGTCTGTTTGTATGTGTGCCTTAGCAAATGTGCGCACACCCTACTCTTTGACGTTTTTTAAGGCTTTTCTATCGGGATGTCTATTTTGATAAGTGTGGTGGGATATTTAGCTTTCTCGAGGTGGGACTCTCCTCGAACGGGACCTCCATTTAATGTGCTATTCGAGGGACGGCGCTAACTGAAACTAGGCACTCATTTCCACAAGAGTAGAATGAGGAACGTCGTGTAAGGTGTCTTTCCCAAGGGCACAAGACCGGTGGAATATCAGCGGATTCGAACCTAAGGCCCCTGAGTTCTGGAGCGAAATCCATGCCATATATATTTTACGCACCACACGATCCACGACGCATACATGTGTGACGTGCGTACAAACTGAAGTATACGTAGGCGATAGGTTAATCAAATCCACAGAATGCGCAGCCATGTCTGGAAACTGTCCTTGAAAATCTGCATCACGGCAGACTAGAATACAGTAGAAGAACGTAACTTTTCAATTCGCGTGCAATGGGAGAAGACTGGCATTTCAATTATTCCATGCAGGGACCTTTCTCAGCAGCCAAATCTAATGATATGCCATTACCATGAAGTGTGGTCGTTGTGACATGATACATAATGTAAGTCTCCACCTTCACGTATTTTACACTATGACTTACACTTTCATTGAAATTATAAAACCACCAGAACACAAGTTAATGTTAAGATTTGTGCATTTTGAAATCTGCATGCATGAGAAAATGCAAGTCTAAATGCATCAATGCAAAACTTTCGGAAGGAAATAATAGGAAAAAAAACTCCGTCCCCTGAAATGTATTCATATTTTCCTGACTGTACATTGACTCATTTACATAAGAGCCGCACATCACATCACGCTAGCAGCCAACACCGTCCACCAACCGGGCAAACAAATTAGTGTACCCTTCTGGGATTGGTGGATACGTCAGCGGTTGCCATGGCAACGGAGATCACCACTGATCCTTCTTGGTGAGCATGCATCGTCCTACAACAGAAACATCGTAAGTCACATGGCAAAAACTATTTCCTCCTCAGCTAACGCATTTTCCACGGGCTTTGCAAGCCATATCGCCTAGCCGAATCGAAAGACGACGCGCTCATATAGATGGCACTTGATAGGAAAAGGGTCACCGAAGCCAAGACCTTTTTTATCTTCTCGTCCCGTCAAATCAGTCCGTCGCAGCCGCTATCTTTGCGGATCAGAGCACTTCTAGATTGAGAGACTTGAAGCGCGGTGTCTGTTGGACGGACGGACTTTCCTTCTGTAACACAGTCGTCAGACAGACACCATCTCCAAAGTCTCACTCCTGTTGCTGACCTAGTCTGCTGCTGGCTGCACGTACGACAGCAGTGTTTGGAATCTTCGAAGATCGGCAGTTTTTTTGAGTACTTTTTTGGTGAGTACTTTTCCTGTGAGTCATATAATTTGTCCATTCTCTACTACTAGACCCCTGGGGAAATCAGTACAAATTGCCGACCTCGGTGAATAATCTATCTGAGAATATAGGTTACCCTGGAGTTAACGTGTTTTGTGGTAGAAAATAGAACTTGCTGGCACTGATTGATGACTTAAAAGTTTATCTTCGCTTTTGTTTGTGTTCTCTGTTGTGCATTCTACCAATATGAATAGACCCAACCGTTCAGGGACAAACAATCTGTAAGACGTTACAATAAGAATTGAACAATTTAACCAAAATGTGTATTTCTAGCCCGAAATTCCAGAATTTCACGTACGAATCCACAAGTGTCTCGTACATTTTGAACAGTTGCAACATTGTGTGAAGTTTCATCTTGGTACGACTACGCGAGAGCAAGTTATAAGAGGTGGGATGACCCACTGACATTGGCTGACAAAACAAGTCCTTGGAAGTCTGCGTTGAATTGTTAGGTAGAGAAAAATCGTCACACTTTGCCTCCGTTTGAGGTCAACTCAACCGCTTTACTCTCATTCCATTCTTTAGCGGGCAATCATTACCATATAGTCTCTGAATGCTAGCTCGTTTTTGCAATGTCTTCCATGTGCTGTGTGATTAGCACAAACACACACGTACACTTCGGCATGGTTGCATGACCATGCCCAGCCGTCCATTTCCAATTTCTGAAATGTCACATACATATGTGTTACCTTAGCAGACCCATCGGTCGTGCCAAAGACACTGTGTTGTAGAAAGTAGCATTTTTGTATGCAATATTTATCTTGACAATTGTCGTGCTAGTTCATTCTTGTCATAGAATTGTCATAGTCCTACTTACTTGAAAACCCTCATGCGTTTGGTTTTCGGTTGAAGGAAAGACTATGACGATGTATACGAAAGGGGCTTATTTCATCGACCATGAAATAATAAAGGGTTAATGCCCCGCCCCGAGGTGTATATGGTGAGATAAT
>NC_049984.1:18153922-18169803 GCF_000003815.2 Branchiostoma floridae | reverse complement strand
AGGGATTATCTCACCATATACACCGAGGATAAGGCGGGGCATTAACGTTATTATCATATAGCCTATCCAACTGACAGTTATTTCACACAAATTCCTTTATAACAAATAAACACTTTAATACATTACATAAAAATACATTTGCAATATATATATTGTACAATAGGGTCTATATATAATACAAACATTAAACTATTTCATCATCATCATTTAACTAATAATTTTAACTAATCATCTGTTTGTGAGATAGCATATCAGCATCAACATGTGGCTTATTTGCAATACAAACTACATGTATTAAGTGGAGTCCTGGTACCCCCCATGCAGAGCCTTTTCACTTGGGCACGACAAAGTACGTATATATGAAGTGATTTAGGAAGGTACCGGCTTAATCACGTTAGAAAGCCATAATGAAAATGTGTAAAATCAGCATAATTCCTTTTCAAGTATCCCTATATTCCCCATGTGGAGCCCCAATTAACATAACCAATCAATCATAATATTTTTGACAGTTATGCATGGTTTACACACAAACAACAGTACAAAAAAAATTCATGACTGTCCCCTGTATAATGGTGCGGTCCAAAAAGTGGTCGGTTATTAGAATAACCGACCACTTTTGAGGTTACTGCCTGATAACCCATGGGAAATGGGGGCCTCTGATTGGCTAACTCCATCTGGCTATATGATAATAATGTTTAAATCTTCTTTCACGATAAGGAGTCCATTAGTGAGATTTTCTTAGGCAATAAAAGTGACCCACCGGTCTACGTGACACAACCAGGTCACGACTTTCGGGACTAGAACTTCTGTGCCCCAATTCTTCACGTCCTCTTACTTCCAGTCATCTTATCTCTTTTATAGACTCATCTATCGCTTGAAGACCAGTGTTGTACAACACAATCGCTCAATAAATTGACACAGTGTAAAATATGAATGCTTAGTTCATAAATGATAGGAAGTGACATTCACCTACATGAGTGGGCATATTCAAGTCCGTACGAGTTGTCTATTGGCATTTTATTGATTTGAGCAAAGTTTGTGGGGGAGAAGTTTTTACGTTAATAATGCAAATATGAATACCAGCAGACATTTTGATAAACCTTTGACATTGTTGATTTGAAGTTACAGCCCCTATCATGTATTCCAGCAGATTTCATTTAAAAACAACATGAAACACAGATCAAATATATTTTATCAACATCCCAGTAAACTTTAAGTTAAAACAGTATAAACACAGATCAAATAGTTTTTTATTAATATTCCAGATGTTAAAACATCTAAAAACACAGATCAAATAGATTTTTTTGTCAATGTTCCAGTAGACTTTATATTAAATCAACATTAACACAGATCAAATAGATTTCATTAATACTCCAGTAGACTTCATGTTAAAACAACATAAAAAACAATTTTATTTATGTTTCAATAACATGTTGCTTGTTGAGAGCAAAACCGCCCAAGAAAGGATGCTTCTATATGATAAATAACTTAACTGGTTAATATGTTTTAGATTCTCAACACAACTTTGGCCACATGTTACACAATACAACATACATGGTCAATAAGAATGCATCTTTGCAAGAGGATATGCTCTCCGAGGTAAAGGGGCACATGGAGCCGCATCGCCCTTGTTCCATCTTTAAACAAGAATGGCAACATAGTAGAAATGGCGACGAACATCTCTTACAGATTTACTTATACCCCTGTCACATTGTCCACGACCTTCGGGCGTATCGATGGAAGATCGGCCATATTTAAGATCGACAGAGGGTTGCACGTATTTTTCACCTGAAAACCGTCCCTGTCACATATAAGCCATACTTTGTACCTTGTAAAATTGTTGTGCAACAAAGTTATTATCATACGCGAGGCTCGGGCGATTGCTGCAGAATCGTCGTCCGATCGATTTTCGCCAAATGTGACAGGGGTATAAAGGTGAGTACAACACAAACCAAGCCTGGGAAAATTGTCTGGATGTTTATTCCTGAGGCTCAGCAGCATTTTTGCTGGAGTTTTCTTTTTTCACCCGCGCGCATTAGTTTTGGGGTGTCCAGAGGATGTCATCCATAAAATAAAGTCGGTATGACCTAACTATCTGGGTCCATTGGTGTATCATCAATCGTCGCCATGCTACAAAGTTGTGTTGGACACTTTAATAGGTGCTATAGATAACAAATTCAGATTAGCCGTATGGGCCTTTTTACTTTACACGCATCAAAAATGTGTAATATGTTTATCCAGTGATTTAAACTTCAGGTATTATAGTACGATTGCACAGCTTTTTAATTTACAATCAGACGTTTATGCAGAAAAAAACAGCCCCCAGTCATAATACACTAGGTAATTGGCAAGCTGTACGTTGCTTATACCCCCTTCACATTATATACGATCTTCGGACGTTCTTCGCGATCGCAGGAAGGTCGGCTGATTTTAAGATCTTAAGATGGTCTTGCGTATTTTTCGCCTCAAAACTGTCCCCCTCACATATACGCGAGGCTCGTGAGATCGACGGTGAATAAATCTATGATAATAAACCTCCCATGACCTCTTGCACGCGGACAAGGTAACACAAAACGTTCCTAAAAAAAGGCAAGAGATCAATAAATGTTGCTTATTTTGTTGTCGTAATCTTTTTAAACAATGAATGGAATGCGCGGGCATAATAGAAATGACGCCAGAAAAGAAAGTGTGTCACAAAGCCAGTCTACATACTGCCACATCGGCCACAATGTTAGAATTACCCTCGCATTCCCATAAATTCAATATTTGTAAACAAACGGAAGTCGGACGAACGTCGCCCGAACGTTGCCCAACTGACGGGCGTTCGCCATCCGATTTACGCTCGATGATTAATAACTATGTCTTTGCTCGCCTATCGGTCTTCAATCGTTGGATTGACGCAAGACTATTGACCGATACCCTTACAAGGTACGCACGATTTGTACGCACAATCTGCGACTCGGTAACAGCTGTGCGATTTTGGAGATTTCCTTCGACTAGTCGCATATGTTAAGAACATGTTTCGCTGCACCGCGACCGTCGTAAGACTCCTGGAAACTGCCGGCGATCCCTAAAAATCGCAAGATGATCGTGAGAACACCGGACGTCTTACTCACGAAAATGTCAATCAGAGTTCGTAAACTAGTCTTCCGATCGAATCGCGCCTATTGTGAAGGGGGTATTATGACTGCAGTATCTAAAACTCATCAAATTTACGACTACCATCATCATGTTCTTATATTTAGACCCTTTTCCCGTGAGAGATCCTACCTCGCACTTCCGTCACATCTTGGCTATTGAGCGATTATTAATTATTCCTTATTCAACCCGGTACATATATCGCCGCAAAGGCGGTCACGTTTCAGATACAAAAAGAAACTGAAGTGAAATATAAAATATATATATATATTACAATGACTTTCATATTGTGATATGATATGATATGATATGATATGATATGATATGATATGATATGATATGATATGATATGATATGATATGATATGATATGATATGATATGATATGATATGATATGATATGATATGAAGAAAGTAAATCAAATCATCGTCATGGCAACCTACAGGATATCAAATATGATTGTTTTTGCTATTTCTTTCTACTTTGAGATTAATGATAGTAGTAGTAGCAGTAGTAGTAGTAGAAGTAGTAGCAGTAGTAGTAATAGTAGTAGTAATAGTAGTAGTAGTAATAGTAGTAGTAATAGTAGTAGTGAAACAGCAGGATTCGAACCCCGGACCGCTAGGTCCTGAGCCAACCGCGCTGCTGATTACGCCACGCGTTATTAATAGTCATATTTATTTAATTACCTCCATGAAATGTCATGAAGGTTATGTTTTATTTCCTTGTATTCCTCAGACTGTCATGATAAAACCAGATTTAACTAGAGTTCGACAAACACATCTCTTCGCCAAATAATCATGCCTTTATTTAAGACTTTAAGTTTAAGGTCTTATGCATGTATTACTAAATAGTAGCATGAACTGTGACCCTCACAAAGCCAGAAATGCTCCTCAAAACAAGTCTGTGATCACAGATGACCTCGTACCATGCCTGGTCAATCAAAATTTCATGCCTTCCAGAGGTTTGTCCCCAGTGTAACAGCGTCCAGCTCACAAGCTCCTCCAGCAAAACATCTGTGTAACAGCTGTGTCTATAGATATAGGTCAAAATGAGATATATATATATAGAAAACAGTTTATTTCTGTTAATTGGCCACTAATTACAACTAAATGCATCTTTCCATGTAGATTATTATCTAAAGTACCTTTCAGCCAAAAACAATGCAAACAAGTTTGAAAGTCCTATCATGGAATTCAGTGGATTTCTGTACTTTCCTCATTAATTATGCAAATTAGCTGTTGATTTTAATAATTAGCATTACATCATGTAAGTCATCACTCATTCTATCTACATACCAAAAATCCTGATGATCCGTCAACACGTTCTTGAGTTATTCTCGTCCAAAGTTTGAAAGGAAATCGGTGCCTGCAGTTCCCAAAAAGCCGCTAGGGGGTCCAAACTCACAGCACTGTCTCAAGGGCTATCTACCACTCAAAAATCATGACCATAGCCTGTCCAGAACACGAAGTGTATAATTTAAAAGTTTTGCTGCAGTACCTTAGGCAGCCACTAGAGGGCCCATTATCGAACTTGACCTTCGTTTTCCTGACACCCACCCACCTACCAAATATCATCAGGATCCGTTCAAGGGTTCTCGAGTTATCTTGCATACAGACAAACGCACTTACATAAAAATCCCGCTATAGTACCGTAGGTAAGAGCCAGGTAAACCATTTTCGCACTTAACCTTCCTCTCCAAAACCGCTACACACCTACCAAGTTTCGTGAAAATCGCCCAGCTGCATTTTGACTTATGCTGCCCAAAACAAACCCCAAAACATACCAATCTTGCTGCAGTACCGTAGGAAAACGCCAGGTAAACCGTTTTCTAACTTGGGATTCCTTTTGACAACCGCTACACACCTACCAAAAATCACAAAGTTCCATCCACAATTTCTGGAGTTATTTGCTGTTGACCTACATACAGACCCAAGTCAGCAATAACATACTCTTCTTGGCGAAGAGAATTAATATTCCGTTATGTCATAACCCGTCAATCCCTGCCATGCATCTCGTGCTGACTAGAGAATCCCCGCTAAATCCCAAACCTGCCAGAGTTAATGTTACTTACTGCCGACGAATAGCCGGGGTCAGGACCAGCTGTCCATTAACGGTGCTGCTGTTGGCACTATGGTACCCATGTTGATCTTAAATGAGCTTTTAATAGGTCCCCATCCCACTAAAACGATGACCCTGCTGTGAACTTAATTGGAATTGTGTAACTTTCAACTTCCAAATCAAAACGTCATGCAATATTTAAAAGCGGGGTATTATTAAGAAAAGTAACAAGACACACAAAACATGAAAAGATTCGAGTTTTGTACCTATGAAATTCGTTGAGCGATATGTGAGATTAAGGTCGCCGTGCAAGTTGTGTTTTACACACACAATAGTCATTAATTTAGAGTCTTATTCATTGAATTAGGAACATACATACTATTCATTAACAGCTATTACACTATTGTACATAAAATGGTAAAAAATGCATATCAAAACAAACGTTTCTTTTTCTAAGAAATGTATACACCATTCTTAAGAAATACGTTATTTTCTTCCTTGAAACCCAACATTGATAAGCTTCGTCTTAATTGTGATATTGCGTTGAGATATTGCTCCTTGGAATATTCGTCTTGGGTTGTTCTTTTCGTGCACATAAGATCACCCTTTCACACGTATACGAGTGCGTGTGTGCATATATTGCTACACTTGAGGACCGCTGCGTCTAGTTGAAACTTTCTTCCTGATATTGGACTTGCAACACGCGTGGCACCCCTATAAATGATCTCTCAGCGGATTCAGCCAACGGATATTCAATGACGGGTTCAACTTCAACAGTTATGAAACTGGAAATGAAATCGATATTGAGTTTGATTTCTCTAATAAGAAAGACTTTCAGTCCTGGTGACAAAAATGTAGAAAATGCAGAAACTTACACACAATTACATTGAAAAAAGAAAGAAATACGTTGTTTTTCCTCCAAAACCGAACATTGATAAAGTGTTGCCTTGTGATACTCCTTCGTCGTGGGTTGTTCTTTTCGTGTACGTCAAATCACCCTTACCCACGTATACGCGTGTGCATATCTTGCTACACTTGCAGACCGCTGCGTATAGTTGAAACTTTCTTCCTGATATTGGACTTGCAACACGCGTGGCATCCCTAAGTTACCCCTCAGTGGGATTCAGGCAACGGATATTCAATGACCAATGCCTCCCTTGTGGCCAATTTCCCTCTCTCTCCGAGACACCATCAGGATGAATCAGATTATCATCATTAGATTGTAGCCTTTCTAGGTACCCCAAGGAGCTAATATTTCTTTTCGTAATGCTCCTATGGGTGTTACTTTCTCTTTGCTTTTTTACTACGGCTAATGGCGGAATCATCTTGATGAAACATACAGTCAACGGGAGAGTCCTCTTGGCGGTTGTTTCCCGACGTACAGCTCCTGAGATTCAATTTACACTGAAGCCAAAGCCACGTTGATTTGATTATATGGATGACATCCTCTAGGAATCCCAAAACTGATGCGAGCGTGCGAATAAAAAAAGTTTGGCCAAAAAATCAGGTGCATTGATTATGTATTTATGAAATTAAAGTGGTTAGAAATGGTTAAACACACAGAGTATGGTATACCGAACAATAGATTTTTAAAATCTTTGTTCTTTCACATCTTCTTCTTTGACTATGACATTAGTATCCTTTTTCCGATGCTTTTTTCAGTTTACAGCATTTATGTGCTCGTTTTACAACTGCTTTGTACGATTTACTGTATGGTTGAAAACCTTTTATTTTTGTTTTTGGAAACGGATAAAGATTGATGACCGCGCAGATATCATCCATACAATTGAATCAACATGGCCTAAGGCCATATTCTTAACCACTAACCTAGTCCATTGCCTACTTACATGTCAATCAAAAGTTCATTGTCACTGAAATTCCCTTTTTACCATGGAAAATTTTTACTTATTTGCATCAAAGAATCTGAAACAGACTTCCCCGTAATATGGACGCCTTGTGCCAACAAGGACGTTTAAAGGGGCATTCCACTCCAGAAGGGAGTCTTGTTTTCCAATAGAGAATGTGTCAATGAATACATAATCAGCCGAATTTTGTGGAATTCACCTTGGGATGAATTACGTGATGTGTGTTTTATAAAACAATAATGACACTCACTAAACCCATGCAGACCCTACCTATGCATTCCCTATACGCACAGACACTTTGTTTATCGTACATATTTTCGGGATAAATGAGGTACGCTAAGCACACCGAGAAGGCAAATTGCTCATAAGATAGCAAAGAATACAAGAACAAGACGAGATTTCTAGCGAACCTGAAATTAGTTTTGTAACATTATCTAAAAGTTTTGCATTGTATTCAGCCATATGATTAATTCAATTAGAGGGTACTTGGGGAGTTTAGTAGAAAAGTGAATGCTTTTGAGGCATGTGGAGCAACTGGGTACTTTACCGTATAATGTGAAGTAGTAATGCAGTTATCACTTCCTAAAATTAATATCTATCGGAAAATAACACTCCCGTATGGAGTGGAATGCCCCTTTAATGGTGATAAGCAGTAATAAAGCAGTAAAATAGACGTGATTCATCAAAGTCATGTTAGAGTACGCATTGGAAACCTATTACGTTTATAAGATTAATAGTTTTTCGAGGCGTACTTTTGAGATGTTTTTAATTTGCCAATGACTGAACGTGAATGAATTGCACAATGTTTTAAAATTTCGTTTCCATCTTCAGAGATTCTGGCCACAAAAGCAACTGGATATAGCCATGTCTCTGCAAATGAGGGTGATACATGGGGAAAATTCGTTTCATCCTGGCGTACATCTTGGGAAGAAATGTTTGTCCTCTTTATTTCTATTCCAATACCGAATTTACTTCCGTGTTCTATATAGATCCAAGTGATTATAAGAAAACGATGAGATGCTTGAATCTTTGAGGAAAATTTCTTTTCTTTCTGAAACATCACGTCTCATTCACTCACTTGAAGTATGTTCATCTTATTAGACCGTTCGACACTTAAGCCAGATTATGCACCTTAACTACTATGTGAAACTAATAGTCTTTAAAACTTAGACAATACCTTTTTACCATAAAGAGCGGATGAAGTATGGTTACAATGTTCAACGGGTATCCAAAATCAAGGCACGCTCAGACAAAAATGAAGGCTTCTGTATTACAAGATTCGTCGTTAGACTCGCAATCATCCTACAGACGTGACGGGTTTAACTTTAAGAGTTATGGAACTGGAAATGAAATCGATATCAGGGCTCGAAATACTTTTTTCTGCATACGTGCACTGGTGCAGGTAACATTGGAAATTACCTGCACCAGACAAATTTTACCTGCACCACTATGGATTTAGGAAGTATGGATCGTACTAAAATTGTTCAGGAACCATTGCTATTTTTTTCTTTTATACTTTATCGGTGGTAGCATCCAATGCAGCTAAGAACATTATCCACATGCACGTACATCATTTATGTATAAAACCCAGTACATGAACCAGTGCAGGCTAGGTGCAGGTAGATACCAGAAATACCTGCACAGCTCCAATTTTAACTGCACTAACCTGCATATGCAGGTGGTATTTCGAGCCCTGGATATTGAGTTTAGCAAGATTTTGGCGTAGTGTCCTAGTGACTTTAACATCCTTCTAGGGGCTAGGAAGAGTGACTTTAACATAGTTTGTGGTATAAATATGTCACGAAGGTCAATACGATTCACACTTGTCTAGACGGCTAGACGTCTTGCGGTCACACTTGCTGTCTTAAAGATTTGCGCTCGTTCTTCGTGACTTCATTCTTCAAACATTCTGTAGTGTTGCCAAAGCATCTACACAGTTGATTTTCGTTCATTTCCAGGATTCTTGATTCTAAACTACATCACAATTTATCTATCACTCGCACCAGCGTACTAGGAACTGTCTAAAGGCTCATTGTGTTAGCTCAACCTAGACGGTTTTAGCCAATAAAATCATATTATGACGTCATAATTGCGTCATATTACGTTATAGCGAAACCAAAATTACAGAAAAGATAAGACTTTACCCGCTCATCATTTCCTGCAAATTTGGTGATTGTAATAAGCCAATGGACTCTCAAAATAGCCCGGTCTAGATGGGGTTTAGCCGTGCGAATGTTCTGATATGTCCGAGCAAGGAGGTTAAAGAACCTCCTTGGTCCGAGTCACCACCATGAATATAATTCTGTCTACAGCCGCTATGGTCGGAATCACCATAAGCCTTTTGGTGCTAACATGGCAATGATGGGGTGCAAGGATAACCAACTTGACATTGATGACTTTTTAAAACATGTTAACGATGAGCTGCGAGAGCCACAGATCATGTACATTGTCTGATCACTTACATTTATTCATTTGCAATGCGTGATATCGTTCAAAAAGTCGGTGTAAAAAAACTTAAGTTATACAACAGTTGCCAATCCCTGTGCTATACAAAATTTACCCCTGTTCTTAAAGTCAATTCCTCAAAGCAACAGCACAACCGACATTCAAAGTTACTAAATAATAAGACCAAGCAACGATTCCAAACAACATTAGCTTTATATGAAAGGCGTATGGAGACATTCAGCGTATTAATGATGACATTTCCTATTTGATTACTTCCTTTTTAGTTGCTCTCTTTCAGAAATTATATTTGTAACAATATCGTGTTAGGCTTTATTATTCTCAGCTGTAGTTACACTATGGGATGCTCCAGTCGGAGACAATATGATTTGGAGTGCAAAAACCAATAGCTCTTATCAGACCAATCGCGTGTACGTCTAACTGGATGTAATTAATCTAATCAAACCATAGTATAACAAGGTCCCCTGGGACGGAGGACCTATTATTTGTATTATATATTAAGGTAGTTCGATGTTTTTATTGGCAGGGTTTCTGTGCCATCACACACGTACACCACAAAAGGGCATTTATGATTTACATAACGTGCTGACGTCATCTAAGTAACGCATGGCGTCAAGATTAATTCACTAGTAGCAAAGCGGACTGAAGGTACAGAAATGCTACATGTGTGTCATATTTTCCCCAATTATATGGTTGAATCCAGTTTTTCAAAGATATAGGAATGATAACGTTTTTATATGAAGTCGTTGAGCTGTGAGAAGCTATCAGAAAACTTGGAAAAAATCCAACGAGGGTTGCAACGGAGGCAATGCCAATGCAAAACACATTGTGCTTTGTCATGCTTGTGTACAACTACCGGTATAACAATTGTCGTAGCAACCAAAACGCTCTAACTTTCTGATGAATCGAGAAAGTGAGCACCGAATTGGGACGTGCATACTATTGTAGCTAAGGGCACAACCCGCTGTACGTGCAATTTGTCCGTACGTTTCTTTTTTTGGAGGCCATGTCCGCCACTTATTTCTGAAAACGTGGGCAACTACTGGCAAGAGCAGGGAAGGAGTACGTCAATGAACCGGACACTAAGTTTTGCCTGCACGTAAAGTTGTACGGCGTGTCTGCGTGCTCCAAATTCCGTCGGATTTCCTACGAGTTCGTACGGAGGCGGTACTTACCACTTACGGATCCCAAAAGATTGCCCACGTTTTGGCACGTTGACAGCATGTACGGTGGGTTGTGTCCTTAGCGTATACTAATTGTGCTCACAGGTCCAACAAAAGTAGGGCCGGTGTAGCAGACCGAGATACCCGATGTAATCGGGTATATACTCCCAATGGGTATATTCCAGCCTGCTACAGCGAAAGCAATTTTAAAAGTTGCTACAAACTCGTTAAAAACCTTATCTTTTTTCTTTCTTTCGATTATATAATTCAAGCATGCAGCGTCTGCTGAGTTTTGATAAGAAGATCCAATACACTGTTGGTTGTCTCACATTAACTTTCCAACGTGAAACTCAAAAAGGAATCAAATTCGTTGCATTATATGGCTCTTATAGCTCTCGGGGCAGGTCAATTCACCCAAAAATACAGCCAGTAGGTTCCCATGTGAGCCTATATATAAGAAGTGATCAATAAGTTCTCAGAAATAATAAGCGCAACTCATATTTCAAAGCATAGATGTCAAGTATAAACTTTATGACTTTTATGAATGTGTGCCAAAATTCAAATCATTGTGATCATAACTTTACAGGCGATACCCAGTGATGGTAGGTAAGAGAGATAGAAAAAACATGAACAGTTAAGCTGTTTGTAAACTCACAAATGATTTACATACAATTAAACCTAGCCATGCTCTAATATGACCTAGTCCCTGCTGTTCTTCTAGCAATCGCCTCCCCTCACTTTAGTAAAAAAACGGTTTTCTGATAATATTTGTGAAAGCCACAGGTCTCAGCAATCAAGGGAACGAGCTAATTTCACTCGACCCTGGGTACGAGTGACCATTGAAGAGTGAAATTTGATATCACGTCTTGATAAACGGTTAGTTATCATATCTAGCCCATGAAATGTCGACTTTTAAAAGATATGATAAAAATCGTTGCGTGATTTTATGCGGTGCAGTTTAATATCGATAGATACTTTAAATTCGACCAGCCGTCTTGGTTGTAAATGTTGGGTTAGCCACTTAGTATCTAACGTTAAAATTTACAAATAAGACGGAAGATATGTTTTCATCAAATTATATCACGTAGAATCACACATTCATTTTGTTATACGGCCAAACTTTTTGACCAGCTGTTGACGTCTTGCTTTACATGAATGTGCCAGTCGCTAAGCAGTATGGGTAATGGGTGAAGTCTGCCACCTCTAATTGACATTTTGTTGTCGTTTCAGATCCAATTCTTCAAGTCCAAACAGTCAGTTGAGTATTGACGTCTTCAAGTTCAACAGCGTCACCTTTCTATCTGCGACAATAATGCAGGCCATCAGTGAGGCAATCAAGACAACAACGTGCCCTTGACAACATAGTGTATTTCTGATCTTTCACTAGCTTCTCGGTAAAACCTACGGCAAAACATTGTTGAAATTAAAGATATTTGAAAGTGGAAATATACAAAAGCAATGGGTAGCTCTAACTATACTGAGAATGACATCGAGATATTCGATTCCTTCTTTGAAAACCCATCAACCAATCAGACAAACAGTACTAGTACACCCTGTGAAGAAACCGATTTGCAAGACTTGATGCCTTACTACGTCATCTTTAGCTTCTTGACTCTCGCGGGAATTGTCGGAAACGCACTGATCATCGCCGTTCTTCGGGAACACGAGAAAGCCCGAACGACGGCGGAAATCTACATCATGAACATGGCGACTACGGATATGCTGATGCTGTCCATGGTGCCGCTTCTGGTCACCCGTAACATCATGGACTATGAGTGGATCTTTGGCGACTTCATGTGCCGTGTGTACTATCTTATCGGTGGTTTGAACATGTTTAACACGGTTTTCATTCTCACGGCTATGAGCGTAGACCGATACTTCTGTGTCTCGCGACCTCTGCGCTCTCTCGACTGGAAAACCACCAGAACTGCAAAAATCGTCTGCGCGTTGCTATGGGCGGTTGCCACGGTGATAGACCTACCCTGGGTGATATGGGCCGACATCATTCCTGATTGCGCCGGAACTCCCATGTGCCTCTATGATTTCCCAGAATACAACAAAGATGAACATTTCTGGGAGCGCCTGACGGAGATAGGGGTCCTTCTGTTATCGTTTGTGATCCCGATTATCCTGATCACGGGAACCCATATTGGAATTTGGTGGCACATTCGGAACCCAGCCGCCGGATTGGACCGAACACAACGGTCACAGGAGAAGGTCACCAGGATGGTCTTCGCCGTCGTTGTCGTCTTCGTCATCTGTTGGCTGCCGAAGAACCTCGCGTACCTCGCCGAGCGATTTGATTGGTTCCGAACCCCGATCGGATTCGAATTCAGCATCGGGTTTGAGATGCTCATGATCGCCAACAGCGCCATCAACCCCTATCTGTACACCATATTTGGGCAACACTTCCAGCGGAGGCTCATGGGAATATTTTTCCCGGCAAAGTAAGTATTTTTAAATCAAATAGGTAAAGGTAGTACGTGAAATAAAGGGTTTGGCTATTAGACTTGACTTTTGTTCTTTTAATTATTTCCTGTTAGAACATTGTGACTTACCAACTTTATTCCCACGCGTGTGTATGTTTGTCTGTTTGTTTGTTTGTCTGTTTGTGTTTGTTTGTTTGTTATTACATCATTATTCAAGCCACATGCTTAGTAACCACATGCTACTAGTAGGTGATACAAACAGCATTTGCGGGTAGATTTATTGCATATTTAGACATTTTATTACAATATGCATTTAGGCAAACATTGGCATTTAGAGAAACGTTCTATGCTCTTTTTTCAGACACCGACGAAGCATGGTGTCTCGTACTAATAGCCATCACCATACGATCATTATGAGAAGCAGGGTCAGTACGCCCACTGGCGATCGGCGTCGGCATGACAGCGCCCCTAACCACCGGTGTCTGGATGTAGAGGTGCACGTGGAGAAGAAGGAAGACCGCAGCCTCTCAACGCCGGAGGAAGAGGCAAACACAAGCGGACATACTCGTGTAGAGGACACTCATCTCTGATTATTGATACCATACTGTAATAGGATTATTTTTAGGCTCTTAAGGTATTTAGGTTGGCTAAATTGGCATTTTGACCTGCTATTGTTTTCTCATTAATGAATTAAGAAAGAATGGAGCCCTAACGAATATTGATAGATAGGCATGAAATTACTCTGAAGCTGACTTTTTGGGGCCATATTGATGACGTAATCAGGTTTAATTGTCCCTAATACTGTTTTTTTTTCGTTAACAAAATACAGCACTTTGGTACATACAGTGCAATGAAACTATGTTTTTCAAGTGCATAATGATGAAAGCTACAAACTCATGGTTGCGCAAATTGATATCTACTAACGATCTGTAGTTATTGATCAATGATTCTTTTTAATTAGGGGAAAACAAATATTTTCTAATTACTATAACACTGTTTTGCCTAAGCATACAACCTACAAAACACAGTCAATGGAACATCAGTTGAGCAGGTCCGAGAATTGTTAGTCACATGCTGACCAATAATTCAAATACAAGGGGCTGTTTTGACTGCTGGGTCATTGAAAAGCAACATGTTTTACGACTACAATTAACTATGTGGTAGCGTGACTTAAATCGCGCTCCTAGCGGCCGGCCCTACAGGCCGCCTCTCGGGGAGGGGGTCATTAACCCCAACCAGCGAGAGATTGCGTAAACACATGACAACTCTGCGAAACTTTACTCTCCAAGCAGAGGTTGGTGGGAATTTTTCCCACCAACCTCTGCTTGGAGAGTACGAAACTTGGGACATGTGCTTAGTTAGTGTACGATAAATTTTGCTTATATTGTGTCTTTCCTTGTATGCTCACCGCGCTCTATCTGCGACCTAAAATTTGACATATCGCTCAACGAATTGTATGGAAAAGAAACGAATCTTTTTACACTACGTGTGTTTTGTTGTCTTCTCAGTCACACTTGTACATTCTGTATGATATACCCAGTGTGAAAGCGAAGGTCACGTATATCCTATTTAGGTTGCAGTGAGAGCGCAGCGCGATCGCCGTCTAGTGGAAAGGGGGCCTTATCATCAACATCTGGGCACCGGAAATGTGGAACTAGTGACAAAGTCATTATATGTTCTTGTTTCTTAAAAGTACCCAACGTATGTGTAGCTGACGTGATCAAATGTATGTCAATACCCATGTATAAAGAAATTGTAAACATAGTCCAAACCGTGTATAGCTGTGTACATATGACCTAGTGTGTTCCTACAGAAGAAAATTTCACTACGCTAATGAAATTTCGTTCGGGTCCTGTCCTTGAGCACAAGTTTGTTTTGGGCTCAAAGACAATTCATCTTTGAAACTAGAGTTCCACGAACACATACCTTCGCCAAATAATCAAGCCTTTATGCAAGACTTTAAGCTTTCATTCATGTATTTCTAAAGAGTACCTATTCCAAAAGCAAAGGACTGCATGAAAGTGTGTTCAGCGGTTGGAACTTCCATTTTCCATTTTATGCATCACAGCTAACCTCGGGTAGTGTTGTCCACAAACAAACAAAATCACATACATGTATACACATACGCTGTAGAACGGTAGGAAAAGGGTAGGGAAACCATTTTCGAACTTAACCTTCCTTTCCACAACAGGTCCCGAGTTCACACTTTCCAATGGGAAAAGGGGCCGTGCCACTTCACATGCTGTTTTTGCACTTTCTGGCGTGACCCCTGCGTGGCACGTGGTATTTTAACATTCTTCCGGGTAAATTTGTGGTTTCGGACCCCGGCCGGGGCCAACGTTACATCCCTGACTGGCACCGGTGCAATTTGAACCTAAGCCTTATACCGATTTTATATATAATAGATGAAATCTACAGATACATGTATCTTGTTGAGCAAACGCCCCCCCCCCCTTTTGTTTTATGTTTTAAGCCGGTCAGGATACTGTACATGTACACTTTCTTTGCTTATAGGTCACGGTTTATTCCACCTGCTACCTGCACACTGGTAGTGCTCACTCAGGAGAAAAGACGGGGGTGTTCATAACTTAGTACTAAAGTACATCATAGCAGTGACACTGCACACACTCATGTACCCTCTCATTCAACGAATGTTTTATAACCCTATGGTATGATTCCATTTCTCTTGGCTGCTGAAATTTGTTGTTTGTTTTGCAAATAAATAACATGGACAGAATTCATACCACCCCTCCCATGTAAAT
>NC_049984.1:18141878-18153822 GCF_000003815.2 Branchiostoma floridae | reverse complement strand
AAGCAGTGTTTGGCAGTTACGGAGATATTCTAGTCAATAACTTTCCGAAATGCATACAAATGAACTAGCTTGTCACTAGTCAGTATCTGTAAGAAAGGCTAAATGTACTAGTTTCATACAAATAGTTTGTAGTAGCGTGAATTCTAAAGTCAACGCTAAATTACAATCGATTGTATTCTCCAAGCAGAGCCGGTTTTGGTCGGGGGCTAGTAGTGGTCACGATTTTCCAAGGAGGGAGACGTTTAAAAATCGTGACCACAACAAGCCAAACCGTCACCTCTGCTTGAAGAATAGCAACACCTCCTATCCGTCAATGAAGTGCCACTTTCAATACGGAAATTATCGCCATACTAGCAATACTTCTTTGTCCTGAATGGTGTGTTTGTGCCATTTTCTATGCGTGGAGGAGGAAGACTTTTGGTAAAACGGTACATTTCAATCTATTCATGCCATGATCATGACGTCTCATGCATGAAAATTGACTCTGTTGTTGGTCCCAGTGTATGAAGATTTCGCCGTCTCGGACACAACTGTACCAAAGCCAACAAGCCTAGGAGAACATCAGACTTTACAAAGACATGGACATGGGTCAGACTTCGGCAAAGGTTTATTTGTAACAGTAAGTATACGGTTTGTGAATAGTCACACTTGTAAGACAAATGTGATTTCACGCTTTCAACAATGTCCGTGGCAGTTTGAATGGGCTACATGATTCGTGAACAGTTTCATCACGTTGGTAAGTTATTGGAAAGCAGCAACAAAATTGTACACAACCAAGCACTACCTGTATATATAGTGCAAATATTTTACATTTAAGACCGTATCTGTTAACAGCACCACCTGAGGTATCAGGCGGTAAAAAAAACTGGGTCTCGAAAGTGCAAGGAATCAGTGGCCATATGATTATATATACCACTCGAGCTCGGTCTTTAAAGTGACCAAACGCCTGGCCACTTGATGGGTTTATTCGGTAGTTATCGGTCACAGGATATACGCATTCTCCTACGCAGAGGAACCATAGTCGTGTCAAAACTTCCTGTGTTACCTCTGCTACCTTGTGTACTCAGACCAGTTAGGGACCGCCCTACTTATAAATATTAATGAACTTGCCCTTATATGGGCAGTCAGCCGTTGGGGATCGGGCGTAGGAGGATGGTGCTATGTAAGACGTAACATGATTGGCTGGTAGCTTCCCAGCGGCCTTTGCGAGACAGCTTGCGACAACAACAAGCCCAAGAAAGGCCTATTCTCTGGTTGGTTGACAGCTTGTTTGTGGCGACAATCATAATAACCACGGATAGGGCATGGGATAGCAGGGCCCCATAAGGTAATGCCGTTGGGGACCGGGCGTTAGGAGGATGGACATACGTTACGTCATCACCATACACACCGAGTGAAAGCGGGTAATTGATCCAGAAACATAAGGCTATTGGATAGGAAGGTGGTTTGATGCTGGTCTAAAAAAAACATTCTAAAAATCGATTTGTTCAAATCTTCCTAATACCCCCATCACATTAGGCGAAAATCGATCGGACGACGAGTCTGCGAGCCCTAAATTACGAGGAGGTATGACCCTGCTGCCGACGAAGAAATGTCAGAGTTCCCCCCTTCCCGTCAGGGTCATGCCTCCTCGTAATTTAGAGCTCGCAAACTCGTCGTCAGATCGATTTTCGCCTAATGTGAGGGGGGGGGGGCATTACTACATTAGGCTTACATGTTTTTTTCTCTTTCACAGTGCGGAATACTGTGCGGAATTGTCATACTCGCGGTATTGCTGTCTGTGTTACTGTGGACATTCTACGGCCCGGACTCAAATGGTAATGAATACCATCTTTATGGTGACCAATATTGAACGTATGTTATCGATCTGGTTGCAATTACAAAGTAGTATTATAAGATAGTAAGACTTTCATATTTTTTAAATTAAAGTGATCAGAAAACCCATGAGATATTAATCATTTGCAATTGCAGCTCAATTTGCAAATACATTATCATAATGTCGTTTATGAACTTTAAAATTATAGCAACTAAAAACAATGTAATGTTTTATACATAGAACTCGAAATGCTAGGTGATATAGGGGAACCATCCACTCCAACTCCAAGTCCAGGTGCAAATCTATTCCTTACCTTATTAGATGTTAATAAGCCAGATATGAAACTACCCAAAGCCTCCATCTAGACACGTTTCAGCCGAAAAGACACTAGATGTATTTTCATAGCTAAACTATGAGCTTGAAACATTGTTACCTGTAGCACAATAGATACGGAACTGACCAAAATAAACCACCAAAAGAGAAGACAAACCAACATGTTTATATATAATTATAAATCTATAACATTGGCGATTGAAATTATAGCAGCTAAATGGTCCATAGTGTAATAGTTTTTCATCAATTGTACTTGTTTTGTTTTGTTTTGTTTGCAATTTGCCGTCGGGCAGCACTTCGTCATACACTATGTAAAGAAAGCCTTTGACATGTTGTTTTCTTTCATCATATATATAAATGCAGAGACACCGGATGTGACGAAACATTTTGGCATGATTGTGAAAAAAGTGGGCATCAGGTGGAAGGATCTGGCGGAAAAACTTGGATTCTCCTTCGAGGATATCCAAGTGGTGGACCACAACATCCGGCATCGTGACGACAAGGACAAATGTAGGGAGATTCTGCACAGGTGGCACCAGAGGAATGGAAGAGAAGCCACCGTCGAACTCTTAAAGGTTGCTCTCGTGCAAGCGGGGTTAAAATCGGTCGCACAGGATATAGACGACGTTGTAGCTAAGGTCCATCAAGAATTGTAGTCATGAAATTACTATGTGTGTGTGTGGGGGGGGTCATTTTAGATAAAAAGGCGTTTTGATGAAATACAAGGTTACCAATCTCCTGTTTGTAGATGCAAAATTTATAGTTGTGGAAGGATCTAAGAGAGATAAGAAATCAACATTCAAGTATGGAGCGTTGTTGTATTGAAGTACGTTCGTACATTACCATGGTCAACAATTGCAAGCAACGTATACTGTCAGTCAAATGTTATTAAGCATCAAGAGTGTGTCCTTTACTATACATGTACAGTCCGGGTAGAAGATTACCTGCAGAAACACACACACCGAATAAAAACACGTCTTCATGCCTTCGTCAATAACTATTTTCTCATGAGCTGTTATGGAAAGTTATGATGATGTTAACATCTACTATTCAAAGTAGGTCTTCATTTGCATAATCCTTTAACATCTTCTCCAAATTACGTGTGTTCAAGTGCGAAAGACTTTTACTGACCCAGAAGGCTGCCATTTTGTTGATTATGCAAATTGTGCCTCATCTATGCCTGATAATCTTCATTTCTACATAACTTTCAAACATAGAAAGTAAAAGTAAAGGTAGTACAGTACATGTGATGGATAGCCACTCATAATCGATTATGGTGAGTCTACTGGGACTGGTACATGTATGTCCTTCTTCAATACATAAAGGCCTTTGTTTGCATCATTGACATCTGTTTATTTTCCTCTCCGTTACATACAGGTATGCCATCGTCATGTATGTTTTTTTTTTCATGGAGCACACCATAATTATGACATGTCCTTCTTAACCCTCATCCGACCGGTACATTTTGACGACGAATCTGACCGTATGGGGTCATTTTTGACCCCATTTTGTTTTGCTCATAGACATATTTCTGCTGGCTTATTTTGTCATTTCTATGTATTTACTGTTTCACTAATCTATGAAAAATATTTTGACAAGTTTTGGTGTCAGTAGTTATTACTCATTATCATAATTTATGCAGAAAATGAGGAGAAACCACATTTGCTCTGAAAATCTACCATACTCAACTTACTTAAACAATGTTTTGTCTTATCAATTTCTAAACAATAATTGTGATGATGCAATAGTACTGATAGCATAATAATGTTATTTAACAAGAAAAAATACAATATTGGTGAAAAGTAACGAATTTATTACTTAATTATGCACCATATTCCGCCATCTAGAGACATACATACGATAACCCTTGTCTATTTTCCCGCAAAGATCTTTCTTGTAGGTTCCTTCTGCACATTCTGTCCATATATTGTTTTTTTAATTAATTAGAAACATTTTCACTTTCATTAGCATAGGTAATTAGTGTGAATTATCATAATTTATGCAGAACGTCGAAAAACTGTGTTTTACAGTAAAATACTAAATTTCTTTCAAAATATTCGGTGTTTACTATCTAAGCAACTATAACTTGTTGCTGTAATAGCAATGATGAGGAATGCCTGTTATTTTATTAAAATGTCTTGATATTTATGTAATTAATGATTCATAATTGGCTGGGGCCATTTTTGACCCCACCGAACAAGACACAGACTTTCAAGTATAGCTTATACAATAATGGGCAAAACTCGGTGAAAAATTGGTAGATGTTGTAAGACATGTAAACAAACAAATTCTTGGAAGGAATTTTTTCTCTGATGCAAAATGTTGCTATGGCAGATTAAAATATACGCCTGGGGTCAAAATGACCCCATACGGTCGGATGAGGGTTAATCATATCTAAGTATAGTAGTCACGAAAATAGACAAGTACTCAAATGAAAATGAAAGATCGATACTGAGTTATAGCTCGTAGTACACCCTCAGCAAATACAACCCACACCAACCTACCTTACATTAGTTATGAATATTTCTAACATAAAAAGATGGCGTCTCAATTCATCCAGGGATTCTCTATCTATCGTATGCACATCGCGCACCAAAAACAAGACTGTAATTTATATCCGAACATAACACTGCTTACTGTACTTGTATATATAAGTGTTCTGTGATCTATCTAAATGACCACAGAAATAGCTTTTCATGTAGAGAAACTATAAACCAGGATCTATAGCAATCTTCACAACCTTTCTTTTTTTTTAAGACTCGCGAATTCTGTGCGACATGTTGACGATTGTCCTGAGAATGTTCCCGATCTGTTGCGGATTAAATCTTTCTTACGGGGTAAAATGTAACCCATGCTATATTGTAATGGCAGAGGTAAGAGTATGACCTGCGATTCCTCCAGATATCCTCTGATTCTGGTCCGATTTCGTATTGTTATGCCCTCAAACCCACCCCTCTATAATATACCGATCTCCAGTTTCATTCCCGCCACCTATGTTAATCTCCTGCTACTAGTATCTCACGTGTCGTCCTCACGCCACAAACAGCATACAGCATTCACTGCAACCCCCCTGAAAAGAGAAAAATTATACATAAAGAAAATGTTTTGCGAGACTTATACACCCTAGTCCCTATACCCCGTCCTTGCATATGTCCCAAGTGTAAAGACGGGCATCTTTGAGTTGTCGACTCGCAAATTATTACTGTCATTTGAATTTCATAGTTTGGATGGAGAATTACGTTTCGGTTTAATAGGTAAAACACCATGCCACCTAACTCATTTTGATATAGACTGGTTGTACACAGTAGCAGCATCTTCTCTGGATAGTTTTAAAGAACGCTTGCAGATAGATGTGCAGAAGTTAGGTGTGACGGATCGTTCAGTGTAATATAACCAGCTGCTGCTGCGAAGCTGGTGTGTTACGCCGAAGGGCGGTTATACCGGCTATATAGATACAGATACAGATACTTCGCACTGCAGCTGAGGAAGATACCAAACGGAGGTGTGTAATTATAACTTTGCTATTTATCTAAATCAACCAATGTTTATATACTTAACTAGATGCTGTAGTGACACTTCCGTAGAACGTTGAATCTGTGTGTACATGAGCAGAGCCCTCTGGCGGAGTCTACTAACCTGACACCTTTATGGACGCCCCGCTTACATAGCTGCTCTCATCCGAGGCCAGAAAAGTGATGACATTGGCGACTTCTATTTGTAATAGAAGTTTAATACAATAAACAAGCGGTAAAAACTCATTTGTGCAACGATTCGTATGTTGTTTGTAGTCAATTATAATGATAGAAGTTTATTTGCAAGTTCGTGTCCGAGGGCTAATTGTAAGTACATGGTATAAAATAGTGACAATGGACAGTCATGAATAATATTCTACTCTAATACTAGTGTTGGCTATTTCTAAACAGGTTGGGTTTGACTTCTTTTTTGGAAGCAGAGGGAGACGAAAAGCCCCACCTTTTCTAAAATTTGTGGGATCTGTGATTTCAAGAGAACGTTGGCTTTCTGTTCGTCTGTCAATGTGGGGAAGTTGGGATGATAAGTCTTTGTGGCTTCTCTAAACAGAGTGGTTCTATCGGTTTCGTTGAATGAACATTTGGACACAGTGAATAGATCATGTTCGCTTTTTTAAAGTCCTCCATTCACAATAATGTTAAGAAGTGATGAAAGCCTTAAAACTTGGAAAACGAACAAAACGTACCATTCGGCTCGGCAAATCGACCCATGGGTATCCCGGTTCCACTCTGTAGTTGGGAAGAAATGGTGAGGGGGTTTTGAAACTATGGCAACAATTACAAAACTAGAGTTCTGATTAACAAATCGGTTTTCCCTGACAGAATAAAAAGCAGCATACAAAAATACAACATAATTGTCATGAATCAAACATTGAGAGGTACATAAAAGACACTGTAAATGAGTTTGCAAATATGGTTAACAACATGTCATGACGACAATGGTGGTAATACAAACGATTTCTCTTACTTACCGATGCTTTGTAGTGGTCTTGAAGTGGCCCTCCCTTGCCTGTAAGTTGGTCCAAGAAAGGCGTTCTGGTTGCTCCCGGAAGAACAGAATTACATCGGATGCCATGTCTGTAACAGATGAACCACGGTGAGTTCTCATACTGTACCAAAAGAACGTGATAGTACTTTAGCAAAAGTACTGAACAAAATCCGCTCAATAGTTCAAACTGCCACTGTAATGACTAATGTGAGCCCCGCAAAGTCTATGTGCCAAGCCTTAGTTCTCACTATCGTGGTAATTAAACAAAGCTAAATTTAAGAAGGCCATTATCATAATCATCGAAATTTTATAGTTCTGGGCTTAACCATGTCGATCTAGACTTTCTTGTATTTTCTAGGTGGAAATGAATGCTATTTACGATTTACTCTTAAACATCGTGTAAAATGTGTTAACGTTACTTACTCAGCCAGCTCTAATGCCGCAACTTTGGTGAATTGTTGCACGGCCGCCTTTGCCGCTATGTAGCTGGACCATCCAGCCCTAGGAGTCTGAAACAAAATATCGATGAAACTGTGTTAATTAAAATCATCAACAGAACAAAGTGTAGCACAGTGGTAGTGTATTCGGCCCGTGACCGAGAGGTCGCCGGTTCGAATCCGCCTGCCGTGTTGCCGGTCTTGTGCCCTTGGGAAAGGCACTTTACTCAAGTGAAAATGAGTCGTCCCTCGGATAGGACGTTAAATGGAGGTCCCGTGTTTGGGGAGAGCCACACCCCGGGCACGTAAAAGAACCCGCCACATGTGCGATGGTGCGATGTGGCGGATCAAACCATTCCGGCCAAAATGGGGTAGGGAATTTCCCGAGCAGCCTCGTAACCCCTGCTTCGCCTATTGAGTCAGTGAAGTCAAGCTTGCTTAAGCTTGATGTTTCTGACTTAGGGAGAAGAGATGCTGCTACAGTTATCGCTATGGGCCGCTCTTCATCACCATGATGGTAACATCAGGCCCTACGAACCTGATTTAGAAAAAAAAAAAGGAAAAACACCTGACATGCAATCCCGACGCTTGCATGTATTCAGCAATTGACCTGCAGCTGGCGTCCATCATCAGCCAATCACCGTCACCGCCTACGGACAACGTGATTGGCTGGTAACGTCTCCTCCAACAACAAGAGGAGAAGCATGATACTAGCATCTGATTGGCTGATGGCTGATCAGATCTGGAGCTTACGCTGCAGTAAGGATGGGCCGCAGGTAGCTGCTCTAGGACCGTTGACATTGTCAGACATGTACGAGGTACGAGCGACGACCCCCCCTAAAGAAAGTAAGAAAATTTAGACGATATGCTGCAAGCAAACATTCAGTCTTACACTACAGGAAGGAAAGAAAATGTGCAGTTGTGAAATGTTGCTATAAAGCCGGTAAGCATTTGTAAAATTTACGAGTGATTCTTTTGATGTGAAGTTTCAATGAGCACCAAACTGCAATCATATGCCTTTTCCCAAGCAAAACAAAAATCCATATATCTAAATGTATACCTCCGCTACCCTACTGGATATCGTGATGATAGAGCCGTTGTTAACATTGTTGTCAACCATCGCCTTTGCAGCAGCTTTCACGGTCAGGAACGTCCCCTAGCGAGATGGAGAAGTAAGACTTTAATGAGCAAAAATATGTTAACTATTAATAACATGTCTGCTAAAGAGGCATTAGTTCTAAAGTACAGTACGTCTGTAGTACTCTACTAATATAACTCTTATATTATTTCTAAAAGGATTCAAGAACTACATTGAATTGCGCATGCGAACACTAGGCAATTTTATAAATCCTTATGACCACATGGGGCTACGCTCTACGGTGAACCAGTCACTCAGTTCTTTCTTCTTGAATAACTTCCCTATTTTCATGCAGGAATTTTTTTCAGAAAACGCCCGCCATCTATATTGCTTATCCGTTGCATTGTCTCGTTTGAAAACAACTTAGTTTAAAGAACTTATGTTTTCCACCTTCGGCCAATTCAACTTTGAATAGTTCATGATACCGTACAACTTACTTTACAAATCTTCAGGAAAACTATACGTGTCAGTTTATTAACATGTGTGTTAGCAGACAAACCTTGAGATTGAGATCTATCGTGAGGTTGAAGGACTTCTCCGACATGTCCAGTATATTCCCAACCCCCAGGGGGGTCCCTCCTGCCACAGGTGCCACGATACTAGGCGCCGCCTTGTACTCACTGCAAACCACTTTAAACATCTCTTGGACCTAAATGGGGTTAATAGAACGACGTTAAGGCACATTTGATACGCTCTTAAAAGTAACTGGTTGAGCTAAAAATGACATAATTTCAGACCTTCTTTGCATACTTCATGATGGAAAAAATTTCAGGTAGGTTCTTAGTTGAATTATATGAATTTGTAGTCAACAAATTGAAGCGTTATGAAAATGCAAATAGTCCAAAAACTAATGCATCGTAGACATACCGCAAATGAATTATCATCAAGGAAAGTGCGCTTTTTTTTTCTTCAAATGATAAACTGGGGTTAAACCAATTCAAACGACCTCTAATTAGCTAACGCTAAATGCATGTGAAGTACCACCAGGGCTTTAGCCAGCTCGAATTTTTTTCCGTCAGCCAATTTCAATCGTCGCGAAAACCGCGAAAATTGATTAGAAGGACTGAACTGAGACCTTGAAAAACGGGTTTTAATGAGATTATCGTATGCAAAAGGGCGCTGACACACATTGTCAACAATCATAACAATAGTAAAACAAACAGTGTGTGGCTTTTACGGCCATGGACGGCATCCCCACAGCGTCCTGTAGCTTCCACCAAAGATTTTTGTCCGTCAAGGTTGACGGATTGGTTTGAAAATTTTTCCGTCAGACACAGCAAATTTCCGTCAATTGACGGAAAAACGGACGCTGGCTAGAGCCCTGAGTACCACCCATTCTACGAACGTCTCTTACCGCCTCTGAAGATAGCACGTCAACTTCATACTGTCGGTGGCTTTTTGGATCGCCCTGCAGTAATGACAAAGTCTCCTTGGCGGCGCTGCCGTTGATGTCTGCAACAACCACCTTGGCTCCTTCCCTAGCGAAGGCCTGGCACACGGCTCGGCCAATACCACTCCCACCACCTGAAAACAACAGATCATCAAGGATTTACGTATGGTGATAGTAGTAGACATCCGTCAGTTTCGTAATACTATGAATATTACGTTTTCTACATAATGTACCTTTTACGCTTTGTACGTCTAAGGCCTAGGGTCTAAGTTCTGAAGCATGTCTCTGCTTTTCTCCCCTCCCCCCACTGCCGTTTCAAACACAACTTAACTTAACTCCACAGACATCTGTTTGCTGCAAGTGACCTAAGCCTAATCAGTGCCGCGGCAAGAGGGAGGGGGTGGAAAATTTTGCGTTCAAAAAGTTGCTACGATGAAAATTTAGCGATCGACTTGTGAACGACTAGAATTAAAAAGAACAAGTGACCGTAGGTAACATAGTCTGTGACGTCGGTCTGGTATATGTTGGTTGTTTTGTCTTCTTTGGTGTGTGACGTTGTGCTTATATCCTATATGATTCTTTTCATGGTGTTAGATATATCGTTGTATCTAAAGTTGCCTAATATTTCTGTGTCATGTGAATCTTACTAAACAGGTATGGATTGTGAGATAACATGTGGCCAAAGTCAAAAAGATATGGTGACGATAAGTTACCGGATGGTCTACTCTAATACACAGGCACATTCACACACAGACACACCTACAAGACCGACAGGCAGACTGACAAACGCACCAAGTATTAACATGTTTCTGTTATGGACGTAATAAGTATGAAGCACGGAATAGGACCTTGATGTTTCTTAGTCGAAGTCCGGGAATATAATATGGCTAAACTTCATTTGGGACGAGAATTCTTACACGCTTCATTGCAAACGGCGACAGGAGGTATTTGATTGACAGGGTCATTAGTGGAACATTAGATGTCGGTTCCCATGTCCCACATACGATAACACACAGCTGTTGATGATGAACTGTGCGATAAGTTTTTAACTAGTGTGAAGCCATAAGGTAGCATGACACAGTATTAATGGGTGAATCCCGGGGTCCATGATGCTGGTACATAAAGTAGTACGGATAAACTTGTTGAATAAGAGGTAGAAAGCAAACGCGCGTAAAATTCTTGCACATATCGCGCATCTGCTTAACTATACCCAATTACCTCAACGGGCACCATATGCAGACATGGGCCAATACACTGTGAAACGTACAATTTGCAGGGGTGATTTCTGAAATTATTACATACATAATAAAAACAGCTGCCGAAAAAATAAAACACCTTGCATCATCGTCCAACTATGTGTAGAGAACCTGCCAAACGACAAACGTATGCGACAACGGGAACATGCAGAAATAGATGCGAACGCGCGTTACATTGACGAACATCACGCATCTGCTTGCAATATCTCAATTACAGCATGACCCATATACAGGGGATCTGGACTAATACACCGAAAGATGAACATTTTGTAGGGGTGTTATTTTTATTGCGTCCCTAATAAAACCAACTGCCGCAAAAACAACACAAAAAAACAACGTGCATCATCGTCAACCTCAGTGCAGATGACCTGCCAAACAACGTACGTATGCGACAACGGGAACATGCAGATACCGATGCGAACGCGAATAACTTTGACGATCAGGTAACACCACGCATCTGCTTGACAAATTCCAATGACACCATGACCCACATACAGAGGATCTGGACCAAAACACCGCAAGACGAACAAATCGTAGGGGTGTTATTTTTATAAAATCCATAATAAAACCACCTGCCGCAAAAAAAAGTTCACGTGCATCATCGTCAACCTCAGTACAAAGGACGTGCCAAACCACATAGAATTCAGACAACGGGAACATACAGATACAGCTGCGAACGCGCGTAAACGTGACAAAACTAAAAGTCTGTCGACCAGAGGGTTTGGTCACAGACTAACAAAGAACAAATTCGTTGAACTTCGGATCTGTCAAATTTTAGGCCGAACTGATGAGAACGCGGCGAGAGCGCCGTCCTAGTGGAAAGGGGGTCTATCCATGAGAGTGATAAACTTCCTCTTACCAGTCACAAGAGCCAGTCGCCCTGTTAATCGTCCTTCTTTGCTTTCTGCCATACTTGTACTTTGTGTCCTTGCGTCGGTAAACTGGTTTGTCCAGAGAGTGACCTTCGACCTGAAAAGCACTGCCTGCGGCACAAGACAACAATTGGGACACCGTTGGCTTGTTTCTTCGAACCTTTATTTATCCATGAACGCTCAA
>NC_049984.1:18118969-18140074 GCF_000003815.2 Branchiostoma floridae | reverse complement strand
CGGTTATATTCCTCTCTATTTGTTCCATTTCTACGATTTTCCACGCGGCGATCCGGAGTCTGGTAGAGACTACGTGAGCTATGGCTCTCCCCAAACACGGGACCTCCATTTATCGCCCTATCCGACGGGTGGAAGCTAGGTCCTCATTTTCACCTGTATCTCAGGTATATCTAAAGTATTTCAGTGAAGTGAGGAAATCCGTGTAAGGTGCCTTTCCCAAAGGCACAAGATCGGTGACACGGCAAAGATTCGAACTCGAGACCTCTCAGTCCCGAGCCAAACACGCTGCCGCAGCGCCACGCGATCCCACAAGCAAACCTCATTCGGTGGTCATGGGGGAGAGGCAAGGGTCTGACAAAGTATATGACAGCGATACAATTTACATCGTACATATCGCAAATGAAATATCATCGAGTACGCTTTTTTTAAATAATAAACGAGGGTTACACCAATTCAAACCGCCACCTGTAGCGCTAAATACATTTGAAGTAATCACCCCGCCATACAAAGAACTAAACAATGCCTAATGTGATATATGTGATATCCCCTAGGCCTGGGAAAGTTGTTTTTCCTGTTTCCCTACCTATCCTAGAAAAACCTGCCGACTCTAGACTTTTGTGGGTGTGCAGTGGGGCCACATAGCTTCCAGTTAGAATTTTTATTCAGCCTGCTTCCTGTTGATGTAAAAACACTGCTTGCCCTATCTAAATGAATGATAAATGGATCTATTATGCACAAAATTGACATTGAAAGACAAGTGTCCTCATGCATTTCAGTTGATTTGTTCAACTGTATTGTCATATGTCTCACGAGAGTTTTGGCCAGCCTAGAAAAATTACAAGGCAAAAAAGATAATCCCTACCTACCCCAAAAGTAGTTACTCAAGCAACTGGATAAAATAATACTGTATGAAGTAGGGAAAAGTAGATTCAATCAGTCTAAAAATCAAAGCTCAGGTCTCGTTGTTGTATAAACTACATTCTACTACAAAATGTTGTTCATCTTCTATTCTATCTAGATTACAATATTGACATATTCGTTTTTCCATTGGTGTCATAGGTGTGCGAATATGTCTTCCGTTTTCAATGTGGAATTTGTGGCAGCTGATTCGTTGTTTTGTGACGACAATGTTGTGCCGAATACCATCAATACTCAGATACTGCTACATTATAGGTGGAGTTCAGACTCTGTATCCTAAATTCAGCATAGACATTGGTGATAAACCCTTTACTAGCCTCTTATAGTACAATGTCGTTATTAATATTCATGACGTTAAAAAGCAGGTGCGGATCAGTCGAGTGTCAATGAACTTATGAAGTTTATTTATTGTGATTTAGGCATTGGTGAAGAAGTTCATAGTAAGGGCAACAACTAATTCCTCTTCTTTAAAGTCATACTGTATAACGTTAACGTTACCATTCTTTTAAAAATCGTTAGAAATGGAAGAACAAAAAGGGCGCTGTTGTCATATATTTTTGGCCCGTGCATCAGTTTTTACTTTATTTTAGCTTAACACCCCTTTCTGTGAATGGTATAATCCTACTTCCCATGATTCACAGTAACAGCGCCATTTTGAGCATTTCGCGGGAGAAGTCAGCGTGCGCGTGCTTTGGGAAGAGGGAGATTTAGACGTTCTTGTGTGCGTCCAAATGTCGGCTTAGCTGGACTACAGTGAAGATGTGGATCCTGTCCAACATTTCACAAGCAGGTCTATTTTCATTTTCATTGAATATATTGTCCAGAGCACAAGCATAATTTTCTTCTGTATGTAACGTTACGTACTAAGATAGTGCATGCAGTGCAGCGACACCCCCCTCCCACAAATTACGTCAAGTTTTTGGAGCATACTGCAAGACAATATGCACAGAGCCATTTGTGTCTAGATCTGAAACTAGAAATTTTCTATTCTGTAGGATGATCAACCAGAGGATGGATGGACACAAGGCCAACATTGGTCAAGGAATTACATGTATACAAAATGTGTTTGGCTTATAGGTCAAAGTTTCTCAAACAATTGTTTTTCCTTCCATCAACAAATTTTAATGTGCTTTAAATTTTCCCCACAGATTGTGAGTATAATCTCCTAGTCGACCAAGAGTACCAGGTTGGAAGAAAGGGTAAGAAACTTAATTTTATCTGAGATTCGCGGTGGTAACACCATAACACAATGCTTGTTGTAATGTATAATACTTTTTTGCATTCTGATTTTAAAGATGCTGCATAATTTGGGCATGTGCTTCAAAAACAATTGCAAATGGTTACACACTGTAATTCCTGATTTTTTCACAGTAGTTTTATGTTCACGGTTTTCACCTTGATGCCTGTAACATAAACTTATCATTACCAATAACAAATAATTCGCCACCTTTTTTTTTTTACACGCTCTTATCGCCACCATGAACATTAAGTTCTGAGAACAAGTTTAAGTTCCTCAAACCGCAAAGTTTGGTAACGAGAAGACAAAGTGAATTACAGTATATTCTTATATATAGAGAGAGATTGATTGTACACTTATTTCATTGTACAGCACAAGATGACTTTGCTCTTATAAAGTGGTACTACTTTTTTTCCAGACTGTCCAATACTGATCACAGGAGACTCTTCCATCAGCAGAAAACATGCCGTCCTCAAAGTGTCTCATATTGAGCCAAATCTGGTATGTATCTATGAGTCTTGTTTGTATAAGCCAGGTATCCAACATATTCTAGCAGCAGCTCACACAGGTAAACTCACTTCATAGACCCTGTGAGAATTTGGTCACGTGCCACCGACTGTGGCCCACTGTCAACAGACAGGAACTGACTAGCATGTCTGAACTCTCGGACTTGCCTCAGCTTATCTCTAAATGATACGCTCGCGCGGTTTTCACCAATATCTTTATGAGAGAGCTTCCAAAACTTTGACATAAATGATTGCTTCTTACCATTTTGAGAACTTCATCTATGTGGTCGTAAATTACATAACAGCAAATTCTCACAGGAGTCTGCCCGTGGTTAACTCTTCTTGTCGATTTCTAATCTGCAATAGTATGGCCCTTGTTTTGACCAAATGCTTGTAAATTTGTTCAATTGTCCTTTTTAAATTAGACACAAGATATTGTCCATGTACCTCACAGGGTGACCACAGGAAACTTCCCATCCTGACGGTGCAGGATCTCTCCAAATTTGGAACATTGGTGGGAGACCAGAAGGTCAAGGGTCAGGCCATCCTGAAGAACAATGATGTCATCACCTTTGGTGCCATGGGTAGCAAGTGGAAGTAAGGCCTTGTTTATGATTTCCTGTTAAGAACAGCATTTTTTATATATACACTATGGTACCAGGTACATGTACATATGCTTTTCATGCAAGGTTCTTATTGTAACTTATTATGTCCTGTTTGGGTTACATTTCCTAAATTATCAATCTGCCTCAATATTGGACTATTTCTTTTGTTACTCCTTATATTTTAGGCTTTTAGGCCTATGCTATTGACAGGATGTAATTTTCTCTGTTGACTTGTCAATAAAAACTTCTATTTTGGCACTTTTGACAGAATGTTCCTGTCAATAAGTTTTTTTCCCTATTGACAGGTCAATAAGATTTTGTCTCACAACAGAAGAAAGAGGTATTTTATGGCAAATGTTGACACATAGACATGGACAATAACACACCAAATCTGTGTGTTTTGGGGACACTGTGTGTTTTGGGCACAGATTGGCCAAAGAGGCTAGGTGGGCGTCACTCCGTCGTCAGGGAATTGGTGTAGAGTGCCTTTCCCAAGGGCATAACGCCAGGGTGTTGGCGAGTATCGAACCCGGGAACTCACGACGTCATTTACCTTGCAATATCGACAGGAGTTCATTTGTTGAGAGCTAACCATTTCCCAGCTGCCCTACACTTCAACCATCACAGATTTCTTGCAAAAAAGCTATCTCGGTAGAAAGAAGGTTAAATATTTTTAAACTGTCTCTCACCAGGGTTCACTACCAGCCTTTGGTTGTCACATCGTCCATGCTTGACGCCTCGCTGAAGAGGAAGCTGAAGCAGCTGCTCCTGAAGTTGGGCAGCCATCTTGTCACGGAGTGGCACAAGGAATGTACACACCTCGTCATGTCTAGTGTCAAGGTCACTGTCAAGGTACAGTCAATATGAAGCAGTTATGTCAAAGACGGCTAGACAGCCAAATACATAATGTAGTATGACACATGCTACAAAAGTTACACAAGGGGGGAGGGTCCTTATAAGGACTGCATTGGCTTCCTGTACAAAAACATACATGAAAAAGGGCTTCAAAACTCACTTACCAGTATTTCAATCTCTAAAATTTCCGTCCTACTGGATAGCTAAACATGTCAACTTACCGTTTGTGGAAAAAGCCAGGCTTCGACTCTGGCATTTTCTCCCGCTATCAGCTGTTAAAACCAAAACAACACTGACCTCTGAACTCCCAGCCAGGAGAAGCATGCTTCACCACCTTGTAGACAGGTCCCACAACATGAAATGTAACACCTCTAAGGTCAACTAAGGTCACGATTTCTGTCCAGATTTGAAAAATAAACACTCCCCTTGTCCCACTGGCAGAAAACTGGCCAAATATGACTACAACTGGCTCCAAGAAAAAAATTTCAAAAATAATATAAGAAAAAAACCTAAGGGTAGGCACGGCACGGCCAGTGCGCAGGTCACAGTTTAGCAGCCCCTCCCCACAAACAACTTGATGCAGGCATTCAAATAGCATATCTTTTGCCATTGACCTAAAAGAATCTGAAGCACTATAGGTATTGAATCAAAATTCAAAAGTATAGATTAATATGTAGTAATGTGACTTCATCATCAGTTGAAACATCCTACAATTGTCGTTACCTAACGAATCAATCAAGCAGTTGTTTTACCCATTTGTAACTTTCTGATTTTTTTGTTTTTGCTTTGTTGGTCATCATGTAGCTGTAGATGAATAAAGATTGAATATTAAAATACTTGCAAACAGTTGTCTTTGTATCAGTTGATACATTCAGGACAGCTACATATAGATGGTTGAAATCTCCTTATACAATGTACATGTAATAACTGATTCTTATTCATTGGGTTTCTTTTTGGCAATATCTCAGGGTTTAGAGCCATTTTTCAAGGCAGTAGTATCTTTAAAAAAAATGAGCAAGAGAGCCAAAGAAAATGCTTAAATTACCTGTGACATGTGACAAACAACCTGTTCTGCTCACACAGACCATCTCGGCCATGGTGTGCTGTAAGCCTATAGTGCTGCCCACCTTCTTCCAGAAGATGCTTGAAGCAGCGAGCAGCCGAACGCAGATGCCAGATCCTGAAGAGTAAGGCTAATTCTTAACATCCTCAACAAGTGTAGGCAAGATCTAATAGTAATAATAAGCCTTATAAGTTCACGTGTCTGTAACTCTCACAAGTTTACGTTCTGAAGTGATTGGTCATCAGTATTGATCCTGAAGAAGGCAACAGTATTTGTTGAAAATTTGATCTGTGTACCTTTGTGTGCATATCAATTTTGGGCCATTTCCAAGAATAAAAAGAAAGTTTTCAACCACTGTAAATTATACAGAGCAACTGCAAAATGAGCAAAGATATGCCATAGAATGCAAAAAACATCGGAAACATCTACTAATGTCATAGAATGGCAAGGTCAGTTTTAAGGTCATAGAAGAAGATTTGAACAAAAGTGAAGGATCCATTGTTCGATATATCATACTCATCATGTTTTCAGCCATATGTTCAACCTTCCTGGCTACTTAGATTTCATAGAAACTTTTCAAAAGAAACTTTTTTTGGCAAACTTTTTTTCATTCGCACACTCGCATCAGTTTTGGGGTTATCAGAGGATCTATATAATCAATCAACATGGCCTAAGTACGAGTAGTCTTACTCCCATTGATAGAGAAACAATTGACGTTTGAATGTAGGAAAGCTCTGTTTGGTCAGAGGACAAAACTGGAGCTAGAGTAGATTAGATACCAAACAGAATAAGTGGAACGGCCCAAATTGTACACTGTTGTGTGAATTTGGGTTTTGTGATTGACAGCTTTCAGCCACCAGTTGCCGAGACAACCATCAATCCTAACGAGGTTACCTTCAAGTCCAACAGAGAGAGAAGAACGCTTTTCAAGAAGTTGAAGTTCATCTTCTTCACCCCAAAACAGGTAAAGCACTTTGTAGTCTTAACCATTTAGCCACCAGCATTCAACATTAGGACGTTACGTATTAGGAGTTTTCTGCGTAGAAGTTAAAAACAGTTCCTTGTAGAGTAGGTCTTTTTTTGTAGAAGCTGAAATGTTATAATAGTATTACTAGTATCAGATGAATGTGACTGCATGCCTGTGTATGTGACTCACATTGTGAGTATTGTGCAAATTAAATGAACACAATAATTCTACTAAAAGATGATAATGCATGTATGTGATATACTATATGACGTATATGAGAATCACTAATTTTTTCACTGAAACTTGTGATCTTATGGTGTTGGACTACTCCACATAGATATTTGTGTAGGGTTTATGTACTTTTGTATGCTAGTAAATAACATTTTCTTTCTAACATTTAAGTGCAAGAAAGAATAGAAAAACCTCTGCATTACGTTACTTCTTAAATTTAGCTATAGAATTTCACATTCAAGATCTGACGCGAGGCAGTAAGGTTTGTGATTAAGTAGCGTTGTCATGCTACCCAGGGTTCTCCCCAGAATATTTTAGTATAGTGGAGGGGCTGTCAAAAATTACCAGAACCAACGCCCTGCGCTTTCATAAGAATGGGTTCATTTTGCATGACGGAGGGTGTCAAATACTACAAGACGTGATTCCTTTGTTGTGAAGTGGCAAAACGACTATTGTTTTGATCACCACCCATTCACAAGTTTTTGCAGACAATGCCGACTGGAAAAGTGATACCACTTGGCACAAAAATCTGTGAATTTTCATTGATGTTAGCAAAACCGACAAGAAAATAGGGAAGAAACACACTAAATTTCAAAAGTAGTATAATGGAGCTGGCTAGGAGTATAGTGGAGCTGGCTAGGAGTATAGTGGAGGGCCTCCCTTATTCCATCCTCTGGGGAGGACTCTGCTACCTTATCTTATGTTGTCATGTCATGTCATCCTGTGTGCCAAATTTTATAGGCTTGATGCACCATCCTAACTGGAAAGATTCACTGTCTTGTTTTCAGCTGAAACACCTTGGACAAGTCATCAATATGGGTGGAGGGGAGACTGTTCTGATGGAGACCCCGCCCCCCGACTGGAAGAACACACTCCTGGGAGAGGGGGTTGTGGTCCTGTCGTGTGATGCTGGCACCGTGACCGATCCTCAGCAACAGAAGTGGATCAGGGACAGCACAAGTTTTCTTACAAAGTGAGTTTCTTGCCAGAACAGTTTTTCTATCTCAAATTGTTCATATTGAGCATTCTCAAGACAACATCTGCATTGTTATGTATGTATTACTATTACATATACAAAATTGAACTCTAACAATACTATGTAACTATGTGGTCACAATATGAGACTGCTGCCTATGTGTCCACATTGTATTGTCTATGTTACAATCTGAATAAAGTCTAAGTTAGAGTTACAGAAAGTTTGTCCCCTAGTTTTGATATTATACACAAATGTGTAACATCCATTGGCACAATACCGGTCGGTTTACTGCAATTTCTCAAGCAATGCTAATTTGGCAAATGATCAACGCATCATTTTCTCCAGTTACATGTTGCTGTTACAGCTTACCTTTGCCACTTCTTCTGTGTAAATTATTTTGTCTCTCTGGTCCTGCTAAAAACATAATATCGTAATTAGAACACACCGCGGAATTGCACGGAGAACGGGCGCGTGGTTGGAAGGGGGTGCACTATACCGGCCGAACGAAACACGGCACAATTAACTGCCGCTATGTACCTTTATACATCCTCTGTTGTTCCTTTCTTTCCTGTTAGTAGTTGCACAAAACAAAAATCTGCATGAGCATACAAAAAGTCATGAGAAAATGGGCGTATACTGACAAGAATTTTCATTTAATTTTGGTCCGTCACAACCGCTATGACGTAAAACTTTACTGCTGGCCGTAGCATTAAAAATGGCTGGAAAATGGCGGCGTACGTTCAATTTGACCCATTCAGCCGTAGATCCGGGCGATAATGCAACAGTTCCTCACACATTTACACGAGTTGTAGGTCACCAAAAGAAATTCAAGATTGCTGTTGAATCATGCTCGTCTTGTGCCGTGAGCACATGTGATTATTATCTACAAATCTGGCGATGAACGTGACAGTGTGTTTGTCCCACGACGAGCTCGCCTGCCCCGAAAATGACCTGAAAACTTTTGGCCTTGTTGTCTTCGAATGCATTGTTATCGATGCTTTGTAAATAATGTATTGGACACCTAGATGTCTGAAGTGTGCATACCTCAGAAATAACTATTGTTGCATGTGTAGATCTCTTTAAGTTCCACTATTTTTAATCGACCGGTATAAGGCTTATGACCGGTATTATGCCAATGCATATTACACGTATCTCAGCAGCATAGGCAAAAAATAGCACAGATTTTTTTAATGTCTGTATTTCATATTCCAACTGTCTTTATTCTGGGCATTTTTTTATGTCTCCTGATATCTTCAAAGGTTGTTATTACCAGATCTCTGTGACTTTTTCTATCTGGTTCTTAAACATGTTATGAATGGCCCTTGTACAGGAATGCTCGTCGTACAGTTCAAGAGTCAGAGATTGGGCTAGCTGTTCTTCACTCCTCAGTCGATGCTTACTGCAATCCTGAGATAGATCCAGGTAAATGTATTATATATTATTATATAAACACAATATGCTTTTTAAACAATGTTAGGACATATCTGAACAATGATTAACATTCCAAACTACTGTAAATGAATTTTAACTGGCTGGAATTTAATTCTGGGGTTGTGGGAAAATTAAGTGTTCACTGTGGTTTTGAGTTCCATATATCGCCATATACTGAAGTCACATACTGAAGTGGAGAAACGTTGACAGTTTGAGTTTACGGTGAAGCATCCACCGCAAAGAAAAACACTGCAAACATTACTTGAACCAAACCTGCTTTCCAATGTGTTCAACTTTTTGCTGTCTATATTAGATTAGAAAGATGAATGTCTATTGTTTAGATTGACCAGATCATGTACAGACTGATATTTCCAGTCCTTCATTTCTTTGATCTAATACTCATTGCTGTCAAATATAGAATTGAAGATTTATACCTTCTGAGATGACTACAAGACTATAACAATAAAACCTCTGTACAAATCAGTGACTGTTACTTCTTACTATCTTAGGTTGCCTACTGTTCCAGTCCCAGGCCATCCCCTCACAATCTCTTTCCCAGGGTGCTGAGGTGTATGTGTCCAACACAGAGTCATCTCAGTCCCAGGGACCTGTACCATCAGGAAGAAGTGTGATCACTGACAGTAATGTGTCAGGTAGGTAGAACTCTTCTGAAGGGCACAGAGTCCTCTTGTATGAAAGATTTTAAAACCTTTTTTAATTGTTCTAAATAGATGATCCAGGGCCCCACTGTAAAGCAGTGTGGTTACACTGAGTTGGGCTACCCTGGCTAAAGAAAACAGAAGTGAAAAAAAATGATGAAACATAATAGTGTAAGATGCAGCAAGGTGTTTTTTCTGGAAGAAGAAGAAGAAGATGGTAATGATATTGATGATCAGACTCATAATGGTGCTGATGGTAATTATGGTGTGAATGATGATGGCAATGGTTGTGATGATGATGATGAAGATGAAGATGGTGATGGTCATGACAAAGGTGATGATGATTATCAGGGCTCGAAATACTGGGTGCATGTGCACCCAGGTGCACCCAAAATTGGAGCTGTGCACCCAAATATTTTCTTAGGTCTATGTATGTAAAAAATATTATGGTATGCTAGTATACTCATATTCTTGATCTCTAAGTGTCAGAAAGATAGTAAAAATGCCTGTCATAGTAATTGTTTAAGAATTTGAATGTAAATAAGTTTTATTATTAGGTTCTTACGCGGTGGTGCACCCAAAAAGTTTTTGGTGCACCCAATTTTTTAAGCTGGGTGCACAAGTGCACCTAACCCCAAAAATGAATTTCGAGCCCTGATTATGGTGATGCTGATGACGAAGTTGGTGGTGTCCATGATGAAGATGATGGTGATGAAGATGGTGATGATGATGAAGATGGTGATGATGATGATGATGTGCATGGTATCATACTCAGGGCAGTCCCAGATGCCAGCAGGAACAAGTCAGCAGTCTTCAAGACCCAAGAAGGCAACCAACCAGAAGAACACCCTCATGAGTTACTTTGGGCCTTCTTCCTCCAAGAAAAGGTAACCAGACAAGAGCATTCAGAAGACCCTAGCTGGGGAGTGATATTTTGGGAAGTACTATGGCCTTCTGGTTACACCATGATACCTTGAATTTGAAATATTTGCTATGTTTTTAAGTGTGCAAAATAAAATGATTCTACATTACTTACCTCATGAATTTTATGGACCTCAGAGATACTGTAAATGCAGAAACTTTCGTGGTGGTTGATGTTCGCGGTTTTTGCGGTGGCCACATACTTCACTGCGAACTTAAGCCACCACAAACATTTTTTCATGGCAGTAAGAGACTACAGTGCATGGTGCTACCGCGAACTTAAACCGCCGCAAAAAGTCCTTTTTCCTTAAATGCATTTACAGTATTTGCTGTGTCTTCAAGTTTGCAAAACAAATTGAATGTACAGTACTTCCCTCATAAATTTTACGGACGTCAGAAATATCTTTTGCTGGTTTGTTCTTCTTAGTGCATGCATTAGAGTATGTCATTGTAATATATATTCTAACCATTACCTTTCTTTAACCTTACTCTACTCTACAGGGCTAGAGAAGATGTAGAGGCAACTGAGAACTCTGAGGCCAAACAACGTAGGATCGAGGATAGCACAGAAATTACAGAAACTCCACACACCAGCATGGGCATCAGCGAAAAGAACATCAGGATTAAACAAGAAAGATCTCCAAGTCCGACCACTTGCTCCAAATCTGTAGCTGGCACATCTGAGGTTGACACTAAGGAAACTCGACCGCCAAAACAAGAGACAAGTGTGGAAACTAAGAAAGCTCAGCCACACAAAGTGACAAGTGTGGAGGCTAAGAAAAATCAACCAATGAAAGTTAAAGTAGAGCGATCACCGCCTAGAAAGCCTATGACAAGACAGATGGAAGGAAATGGGTCTTCAGATGAAGAGGAGGATCTTTTTGGACATGGACCAAAGAGGGAGAGAAGGCGTCAGGAGATACCTGGTTGGGAAGATGACGATCCTTTTGAGGTGAAAGCAAGTAACAGAGAAACAAAAGAGACACGTTCTAAGGTAGTGGAGGAAAGAGGACAAGGGGAGGGTGTGGTCAGTAGCCATGGCAACAGGAAGAGACAAAAACAGCAAGAGTTTGCTGGTTCAGAGAGTGATGATCCTTTCGAGATGAGACCTAGTAAGAAGGAAGCAAAAGAGGCACAGTCTGAGGTGGTGGAAGAGATGGGACAAGGGGAGGGTGTGGTCAGTAGTCATGGCAACAGGAAGAGACCAAGGCAAGAGGAGGAAGAGGATGAAGAGAAGCCAGTATGTTGCTTTTGTCTTCTTTGTTCCTATTGCATGTTCCTTTTGCAGACATCCTACAGAAGCTTTAATTTTTTGTGAAGATCTTTTGGTGCTATTTTGCCATGTCTATAGAAGTGCAGGGCTTACAGTTACAAATGATGTTGATTCACACATTTATGCAAATATATTCTTTTTATGATGAACAGACATCTGCAACAAGGAATGGAGATACTGCAACCAGGGTGGTCTCTGAAAGGAACACAACTTCCAAGATAAACCTGGATATGGTCAGTTTTTAATTTTATGACCGGCTTTTGTTCAAAGTAGGCCAAGAAAAAAACATATTGTGTTTCCTGTTTTCCTACCTACTTTAAAAAAATGGCCAACCCTAGACTTTTTTGGGGGTAGGCAGTGGAGTCACATAGCTTCCAGTTATAATTTTTTTTCAGCCTGCTTCCTATTGAAGTGAAAAGACTGCTTGTCCTATCTAATGAAGGATAATGTATCTACTGTGCACAACATTCAAGTTTGACATTGAAAGACTGTAGAAGTAGAACAGTTGGATAGTTGTAAAAATGACACCACTTTGTCAGTTATGAGCATAGTAGTTGCCAACTTGGTAAGTGATACCAGTCTACCAAAATGGTGTCACTTTTACTGCACTGAATTTCTTGAATACAGGAATGAATGATTTGTTGTCTGTGCTACCATGTTTGTCACTTCAATTCTTGTTACAATGTTTAGCCATCTTTTTTTGTGTTAGCCATCTTTTTTTTTTTCGCTCTATCTTATTATTTTTGCAGTCTGCAAATTATGTCATCCATAGAATTTTCTTCATGAAGCCTAACATTGCTGTCATGTTTTAGAACCTCCCCTCCTGCGGAGAGGTAGAAGAAGACCAGCCGTCCAACCTGACAACCGTTGACGTGGTGTCCCTGGTAGTCAGGAAGGCTCGCCCCGTCCAACCCAGGTACACAGAAGAAACAGACGATCCCAACAAAACGCCCGTCAAGAACTTCAAGAAGTTCAGAAAGGTTGGTGCTCTTTTTGTCCAGATTCAGAAGTTGTCATATAGAAATCAGAACTGTGATATTATTAGCCTTTTTGTTAAATGTCTGAATCTGCCATTCATTGGCATCGTTGATTGACCAGTGAACATCTTTTTGTCCTTAAGTCATTAAAGTCATAAGAGATTACCAGTGTTTGAATTTGTTAATACTGTACATCTAAAGCAGTGGGAGACGAAACCCATTTTATTTCCAAATGTTCATTCAACCAAACTGAAAGAATCACTCTGTTTAGAGAAGCCACAAAGACTTATCCCAATTTCCCCACATTGACAGACGAACAGGAAGCCATTTTCCTCATGAAATCACAGATCCCACAAATTTTAGAAAAGGTGGGGCTTTTCGTCTCCCTCTGCTTCCAAAAAAGAAGTCAAAACCAACCAGTTTAGAAATAGCCAACACTAGTTTTAGAGTAGAATATTGTTCATAACTGTCCATTGTCACTTGTATATCTACTATGTTTATACCATGTACTTGCAATTAGCCCTCGGGCACGAACTTGCAAATAAACTTCTTCTTCTTTAATTAAAGAGTTGAAGTCGATCCAAGATAGCAACTAAGTGAGTCTGCCTTTTTCAATTTAGGCCCGGTTTACATAAGGCAAAAAAATTACAACCTAGAAATGTCCTACAATGTTCGATGCGTGGCACATATCCCAGGACACATTTTTTTCGCATGTAAAAACGAAAATGATGCACTGTGGCATGCCGCAGTGTGGCACCTCCTAGAATCATGGCAAAACATGGGCATGGGCCTGCTAGGATGACAGAAAAGACTCTAGTAATTCTGTGAAAAACTTTTAGCTCCTGCAACTAAAACAACAGGAGCTAATTGACTCATTTGCATTAACTGTGTGTTAGCCTTGCTATCCTTTGAAATCCAAATTGTCTTCAGTCTGAATTGTCTTACAACGTTTCCTATTGGACAGCTGAAATTGTCTTCATTCATAGTTAGAGTATAAAAGACCTGTTTCTTCCAGATCACTTCAGTGTCACTGACGAAGGATAGTGGATTCTATCCGAAACGTCTGATCGTTTCCAAAACCATATCCAGTTGCTTGAGTAACTACTTTTTGGCGTATCTTATTACCTGGATGTCTAACCTACATCAACGTTGTTCCTGTGTGTTTCAGGTTCCATATGTTGGGATGGAGAGAGGCCTGCCTCGTATCATTGGCGGTACCGACCTGGTGGTACACGTGCCCTCCAGGGTTAGTAATGAGATGCACAACTTCTGGCTGGATGAGATGGAGGTGCGTGGCTCACTGCTACTGAGTCTTGTGTTCTTATTTTTTTTTTTTCTTAACACAAAAATATTCAATTTGGATGTTTACCCCAACTATACATTATCCTTCTCCTGTTAATGAATGCCACATCATTAAAAATCATACTTCTGTCACTAGATTTCTGCTGCTAGATCATCCTCCTACGCAGGGACATCCAACGGCAAAACCGCCTGTCTGGATGTACCCTGCTTTCTCAACCGTCACCCTTAGTTCCTGACCGCCCTGCTTATAGATATTTATGAGCTTACCCTTATATATGGAAGACCCCTTTTGAAAACTGAAAGGCCTATTCTCGATTGGTCGACAGCTGGGTGGGGGTGGGGGGTGGGGGTGGCATCCACAGGAACTGATACTAACGGTTGAGAAAGCAGGGTACATCCAGACAGGCGGTTTTGCTGTTGCATGTCCCTGCGTAGGAGGATGCTGCTAGATAAGTAGACTGTAAGTTGATTATCCAGGAATGATGTCCCAGTGAGCATATCACTTGGTTCAGAAAAACCAGCACCAGGGTTTTGAAAAGTGCTTAGTCATCTTGATTGTGATTACATACTGTTGCAGATATTAACATATTTTCAGCTCTTTAAAATTACATCATTCTTTACAGGATGAGAGTCAAAGAGCAAAGGCCGAGGAAGAAGAAGATGACCTCTTCAAGCAAGTTTTTATCATATTTTTCCACTGAAATTATCACCAAGTTAGCTTTGAATGTCATTCTGGGTAGATTACCAGGACTCCCATACTTGGGCTATCAAAAAGTAACTTTATGTTTGTGAAATTTAACATTCACAATCATTAAATTATTACTTTTAAGGTACCTTGTATTTATTTCATGTTTTCCAAGCAGTGCTTAATTTTATGACATTGTTTTTGTGGTTGCAGATTTGATTTCAAGAAGACAAGAAAGAGATGAGACTGTTGGCTCAAGCAAAACTGGCGTTGAGACATAATATTCAAATGTGTCTCTAAGTTAGTCATAACTCAGATAAAGGTTTGAAACTGTGTCTGACGTTTAAAGAGATTATGTAACACAAAGAGCTGGTAACATGACTTCATATTTTGTTCATTTATAGTTGGAAAAGCAGAATATGACTAAGGCTTAAAGCTATTATCGTAAAGACATACCAGTCAAGCATGCTGTGACAGTCTGATATAACTAACATAACCATGTCTTAACCTATACTTTTGAATAGGATGAGACCATCCATGCAAGAATAGCCAGTAAGTTACCCAAAGATGAATAAATAAACAATTATGTTCTGCTGGCAGATAATGTTTTGTACTGGTTTTTGTAGAGAATATGTGTCTGAACTGTGTTCTGAATTGACTGATTGATGCTGAATATGTGATTCGACTCAAGTGCTTGTGTGAGTTTGCAGAAAAGGTAAGATCATGTCTTTCTGGATATTATTATTAAGTACATGTTGATGACAATAAAGTGAGTGTGAGTGAGTGACTAACTGATTTATCTAATAGTATGGTGCATCTGGTATTTTATTACATTTGTTCATTTCTATGCTGCATTCCCATTTTGTAGCATTATGTTGTGTTGCAAATTGCAATGTATTGAATTTATATACATTTCAAAATGTTAGAGAACTAAGATTTACTATGATAATGCTTATAATATTACAGGTATTCCATGTAACAAGATAAATATTAACCTCTTACTGTTTACATCTCGTGCTTTACAGGATAAAGATTGGAAAGTCAATACTAGCAAAAAGGCAAGTGCTACAACAAAAGCTAATAACCTACATTTATTTCCATTCCGGCATGAAACTTTTCACCATGAAACTGTTAAGTAAAAGTAAAAATGTCTATTTTATTTTCATACATATGACTTATCACATCTGGGTCAATGATGACTTGTTAATATGTATGACCCATATGTCAACCCCATGTGCTGCCTCACATTGACAAGACTGCGACATGTACACAACAAAGTACACTGTACATGTTTACATCGGCAGCTTCGGATGTAAACACGTTGTGTACTGAACATCAATGGCCCAGGAAGAATGCACAAGTCTGGAGAAATAGACTTGTTTGCAAGAAGATGGGGCCTACATTTTTCTGGATTTGCGGTTTTGTACTGTGAGGGTGTCCATGGGGTTTGGTATGACTGTAAGTTTTCAAGCTGAGACCCAGAGTTTTGTTAGAAAAAAATGATTGTAGGAAGATAATTCATCATCATAAAGCATTTAAAACATAATATTTACTATTTTGAAAGTGAATATGGCTACAGTTAGGAAAAATTCAGCTAAAATTCAAAGGTTGGTCCAGTGAAATCATGTACTTACTAGTGTCATGTACGATGTATTTTGCAGGGCAAGATGGGGACTCCCATGTGAGATGAAATAATGGTAAGTTTTGGTCTTCTTTTATGCCTGACAATTTTCTGGTATTCTCAGGGTCGATGATGAGGTAGTAAAAGGTCTGAGCCACATCCTGTCTCCATGGCAATGCAGTCACATGATCAATCCCATCATGCTTTGTGGCTTAAGTGCTGGATTTATAAGTTCAATGTTCAGCATGCCATTGTAGCAAACAGTAAACAGGTCAACTCCACATTAGCACAGCTCTGTGGCGAGCCAATGGCAGGGCTGTCTGGAGGAGGCTGTACATTTCAACAGGGTGGTCATGTGACTGGCCATGGTTGCTGTTGTGGCATGATCGTCAATGGCAAATCTGAGACCCACAATGATTGTCTTCTTTTATTTTGTCAATTTCCTAGGCTACAGACCTACATGTTTATACAAAATGTAGGAAGCTCAGGTTGACAAAATTGTTTCCTTTATTGCCTCAGTTTATACTTTTTAAGTCCTACAATGACGTAGTGATGCACAGCTATGAGACAAAAAAGGTAAGAAACTTGAGGCTTCGTTTTATTGTAGGATCATTCAGAAGGGTCATAGGCAGCTGTGTGAAATGATAAGCGCAAAGATTCTTTTAGATTGGTACTTAAAGGGGCATTCCACTCCAGAAGCGGGTATCATAATTCATCAGAGAATAAATTGTTATGCTTGAATCAAGTTTGTTTTGTCAAATGTACCATGAGTTGAAGCCTGAACGCAGGGCGTGCATTATAGCGATCGACTTCTTGAATTCCCCGCTAGTCCCTTACCAACAATCCCAGAATTCAATGCGCATGGTGTGTTACGGACGGGCTGGATCGACAAAGCCGCCAAGGACTCTTCCAGTTGAAAAGGTTGGTACTGGCATAAATTTCGATGTTAGATGCTCAGAATTGCTTTTAGGGCTAGACTAAATATGTGTGCACAACCTCTATCAGAACTGGTAGGCAAACGCGTTCCAATCATTATTTGCGGGCCATTCTGTAGCGATCTGCCAATATGTAGATAGTCATTTTTAGATAGCAGAATGGTCCGTAAAAAGTTGCCAAATTTCTGTATTCCGAGGTTCGCTGAGCATCAGACTTTTTGTGTACCTTCCTAAATGTCCGATAGTAATTTTACCGTTTTCGGTTTGCTCTCACTCACTCAGCGTACCGAGATATTGGGCCCGAAACTGACCATGAAAGTAGCGTGTTTACTGTTAGCGGCGTCATTTTTAGCCTCCACCAGGCCTTGCTACGGGGGTGCGTGGATCGTACAATTCGGGAAAAAAATCGGGAATTGGCCAAGGGAATCAGTCCACGATTAGATTCACATTTCCCCTCCGCGGCCGACCAACCTCTCTGGTAGCAAACCCTTGCCTTTGGCAAATTATTCTCCTTATGAAACCTGCGTAGTCAGTCTGCTATTGAGGCTATCCATTTTTTGTTTTGACATACGTCACATGCACGTGTATGGCGACAAGCGACTACTTTCAGCTCTCACTACAGTGCTAAAATCTCTGCATCCCGGAAAGCTAAGGTCTTCAAACGTTTTGTGTACATTCCTTAACTGTTTGATAGTAACTCGACTGCTTTCGTTAAATTTGTAGTTATACCGTTTACGAGAAATTGGGCCTGAAATTGACCTTGCATTCAGAGTGTTTTCGGCTAGCGACGCCATTTTTTGTTGACATATGATGACCTAGTTTACTACAGTGATAATATCTCTGCATCCTGAAAAGCTAAGGTCTTCAAACTTTTTATGTGCATTCCTAAATGTTTGATAGTGACTCGACTACTTTTGTTAAGCTCGTAGTTATACCGTTTACGAGAAATCGGTCCTTGCATTCGGCCCAAAATCGGCCTTGCATTCAGAAGTGTTCACGGCCACGCCATTTTTGTTGACATACGATTACCAAACTTTTACATTGTATTCAAGTGCTAACATCTCTGTATTCCCCAAAACTACGGTCTTCAAACTTTTTGTGTACATTCCAAAATGTCTGGTAGTCACTCGACTGCCTGTAGTTGTACAATTTACAAGAAATTGTTCCCAAGGTTGGCTAAGATAGCAGACACCACCGGAAGTGCAGGATTTGCAGAATTCCATAGCATGCAATAATGTCATAGAGTTCCATGTCTTTAAAATTATGCATGAACTGGTGCATAACTGCCACTTCTGTTTTTGTTTGATAGAAAAGAGAAGGACGTGGTCGAGGAAAAGCCCAAGTCAAAAGGTAATTAATTTTTAATGTCATTACTAGTAGAAAAGTGTCCTCATGTGCCTACTTACATGTATGTATGTATATTTATTTCTTAAAATGACAACACTGGATTTGTCAAGGGACATGATATGTTTGGTAAGATTACTTGTTCTGGTAAAAAAGATTGACAGAAGTATATGATTTGGGCTAATGGACTAGGCACTGGTATACCTTAAAGTCAAACCAAAATATTTATTGCACTAACAGATTTTGTAGTGCATGCCAAATTTAATCATTATCATGACAAGCTTATAATTGCTTCTTTCCTGGGAGTGACTCTGAAATTAATATAAGAAATGTTCTCTGTTTTGGCATGTAAAAGAATATGTGGCTACTATAGTAGCTAGTGTAAATCTATATTTAAAACCTTTCAAATATCCGATTTAAGAATTATAGTCAGTACAGTAATATATATTGGGTGCAGAAATGTGCTAAGCACTGTTATAAGTGATATATTCTTTTGTAGGCAGCCCAGAAGCCATTCTTGCTTGCTTGCATGTTTTGTGTTTTGCATGCTTGATGGATGTTATATTCAGAAAAGCCATCTTGGAGTTGGGTGATGTTGTAATACTAAGATCATACTAATAGTTCATGTATGGTCGATTTCAGCAAAAGGTTGACATGGAAGAGTCAGTTTTTGCATGGAAAGGGAGATGGAGTTTGTAAATTTCAGCCTCTCTTGTTATTCATGATTGTCATTGTCATGAGGCAAATGTGGCCTAGTATTATTTTGTCATCAATGAATATCTTAATCACAAGAACATTGTTGACTTCAGAATATATTCTTTGCAGTTGACCTAAGGCAGCGGTTGGACTACAGTAAGAGGCTAGGAGACTATGTGGTCAAAAACATCTATGAGAAGAAACAGGACTACACTTTCAAAAAGAAAGGTGTTGAAGGCTGTCATACACAGGCGTCGGGAGTTTTGTGGTGGCTAGGTGCTCCAAAAGCCTGACTTTCCAGGCCAGACAATAAAACTGCAATTGCACAGTACCGTTCAAGGTTTACAGGCTAGTAAACGAGTCTCGTTTGGAACTCTACTGTTTTCATGGTCATGTTTTCTCATTTTTGTTATGTTTTTTTAGCATACATGCTTTATATGACAAAACTACATGTAGTTTCTGTTTTGAACGTTTCAAAACTGCTGCTCCTATTTCTCTTAGACACAAGAAATGTGAAAATATAAATATTAATTCATGAACATGCAACTTGAACATGTTGGCAGTAGCCCATATACTTCAGTTTAAATCCAGGTAGATCCTGATATACTGATTTTATATGACAGGCTATATTATTATGTTAATAAGGACAAGTTCCCATTGTATATCCAGTGGATCATTTTATTCATAAATATCCTGCCTACATATGTCAGAAACAAATGCTGTTTTACAACAATATATGTGTGTCCACCAAAGTTTTCCCTGCCTATTTTTGAAAATTACACAGAAATGTAATTGTATATTGATATAATATACATGTCTTTCTTGCTGTATATCTAGTTCAAAGGAATATGAAAATAAGGATACTTAATATGTTCAAGGTTTCTATTTGGCCTGTTGTATAAACCATGAATAGGTAGATAAATTTATACAGGTGAGGTAGATAGATGTCCGCATTTGGTTGAATGCACCTGTTATAGTGCAAATAATGTGGAAACTGTGTAACACTGTTATCAAGATTGTTTTATTTTAGCAGTAAAGCCTCGCCCTAATTCTAATTCTAACCCCAAGCTTAACAAGAATGGATAACCCTAACAGTAAAAAGTTAGTAGAATACAGATTTATAGATCACTCTCTGGTTTAACGTCAGATCAATTTAGCAATTGAACATGTGGTGGCGAAATATCTTAACAGGAAAATGTCCTATGTAATTAGTCTCATCTTTAGAGGGATAAGTTTGTCTTATTTTGGTGACTGGACAGGCTGGAACCACGCGCCACACTGATCTCCCAAGATGATTCTTGTGGACCCAGCACGAAAACTGTCTGTACGCTGACAGTTGTAAGATTCTGGGAGAAACAAAAATGCATGTAAATTGTAATGTTATATTTTTTTGTATTAAAAGATTGCAACAAGTACACTGCTTGCCATTTTGTTTCAATCTGGTTATTTTCAGATCTTGGTATTGCCCTAACAGCCCCCCCTCCAAACATTTCCAACTTTTCACACTAAATTGGTGGCACAAGTTATCACAAAACTGTCCATTTCTTCACACAAAAAGTACCGGAAACGAGGTTTAAAAACTTTTAGGTGCACAACATATCAGGTAATATACTGTAGTGAAAAAAGGTTCCTGAAAAATTTTAGTATGATTCATACTTACTAAGTTCAGAATGGTGCAGGTAAAATTTGTCTGGTGCAGGTAATTTCCAACGTTACCTGCACCAGTGCAGGTATACAAACAAGAGCTTTTAAAAAAAGCTGGTCTTTCGCTTACTTATATTGTGTAGGTAAAACTTTTACCAGATGAGTTTCAGAACAGTTTCAATGGTATGAACTAGGGGTGGGTACTGGAACAGAAAATTCAGGTACAGGTAGAAAGGATCAGGTGCAGGTCCGGACTGAT
>NC_049984.1:18092587-18118869 GCF_000003815.2 Branchiostoma floridae | reverse complement strand
TAAGTGCAGTTTTCAGTGCAGACCTCATGAGACGGGATGGAATTCCACGTGTAGCTTGACGCATTTCAGCTGGCTACGGCCGCTCCCGACGCCCATACCGCTGCGATCGGGGTTGCTGTGGTCCACGGGATCTGTCAGCTCACGAAGGTCGTGGCAACACATACACTCACACACTGTAGGCTGCAGTTGTAGTCATCGCATCTGCACCATATGCTTCTTGGCGCTAGCATGCATGCAACCCTCCGTCTCGTAATCCCGGCCGTCTCATGCCGCCTCTGGTTGCGTGGTGGTCCCAGCAAAGGCTTCTGCAGGCTGATTGTTCTCATCGCTACTCTCCGACTCTCCAGAATCACGTTCAGGCTCATATGCGTATGGCATAATGTAGTCTGGGTCGAACTAGTCTGAGCCACGGCCGCCTGAGTCCGCCATGACACTTTGTCGTCTGCTTCGTGTTTTGATCTGTGCGGATGCCCATATTTGGAAAACCCGTGACGTCAGGTCAAAGCCGAGAATTGGAAGCGGTCCCGTATGGGGGTTCATAGGTTTAGAACAGTGTTTGGTCGAAAAGTCAGTCGTGGTGATTTAGTCAAAAGTCGGGTGCATTTGTATTCCGAAGAGTGTAATATATATGGGAAAAATACCCGTTTCATGAGTGGAATCCCCCTTTAACTTTGCATGGCAGTTTTTCAGACATTTTGCGGTATGGTCCAAAATTCTTAATGCATACGATTGACACATTCAATCACAATCCTTAGCAATGTATTCTGCAGGGAGTTCACAGTATATAAAAAATAATAACTAGTAACTGTTGAGTTGGTATGTTAACTTGAACATGAAAACGGAAAGGTTGAAGACTTGAAGTGATGTTTGATAAACTTCTCTTGCTTTGGTGTAATGCCAAATTTTCAGCAATGGAATTTATAATGTTACTTATACATGTGTGTTTATAGATTGTGACAGTACAGTAGGTGAATAAGTCTTAGAACTGAAGTATCTGCTGAAACACGTGTGCTTTCTTCTTTCAGGTTACTGCACATTGAAGACACAGGGTGGAACAAATAGGGAGAAAAGGTTGCATTAAAGCATACATTTTAGTCATACAATACTCATATTTCTCGGCGTGAAAAAGGCACTTTGTCATTTCTTGATGAGGGCATTTCTTGTCTGTCCATTCTACTACAGAAAGGTTTGAGTAAACAAGGAAAAGATGAGACCAGACAATGCCTTTGATACAAAATCCGTAGGAAAATTTTTATTCTGACATTCACATCCAACTACAAAAAAGCATACTGTGTTGAATTCAATGACTTTTCTGTGTTTTGTATACAAAATTGCATCCGTGCTAAGGTGTACATAGTAACCGGTACTATCAATATTATACATCTACATGTACAATGTATACTCAAACTTTCATTCACATACCCTTTATACAGCATAGTCAAACAAGTCGATTTCATGATAGCTTGATTTAGATTGTCTCCATTGGAAAAGGGGATTTTTAATAAGCACATGTAAGATATTATTTTCTGGCATCACAATATGTTATACTTAAACATGAATTTGATCAAGAATTAAACAAGTCATACACAAAACATGTCATAAACCAGTCATAAATACACCAAACAGAAAGTTCAACTATATCCATCCTGGATGACACATTGACATTGTACACAGTACAAAAATGTATGGTCAAAAAGACCCCTTGCAAATAAGATGTTAAGCAAACAAAAGTAAAAGTAAAACAACTTTTACAAATATCTTATAGTTGCACAAGTATATCATGTGTAAATAATGTCTTATAGAGTAAATGACTGACAAATTCCACCACTTACTGTATGTAATTATTCTCTTTTACAGTCATTATTACTGGCAGTCTTTCTTGTACAATCCTGACACTGACATAGCCACACACACAACAGTTATCCTGGTCTTTCCAAACAAAGGAAACTTGACAACAAAACATACAAAATATCTACAACATTCATGGAAAGGCCAGGGTTGCACTACATCAAAAAGATCAGAGTTTAAAAATGTGGTTGTGGTAGTTAAGATATCAGTGTACAAGGAGACAAGTTGCAGCTTGCACTTCTTACTATTACAACATGTACATCTATCTACTAAGCACAACCTGATTAACTGGAATAAAAGTTCTTAACTAGAACTATGTGGCTCCAGATGTCTTACTGAGGGATGACTGGTGTGATAAATGTCAGCTGAGGAATGAGTCCACTCTACTACATGTATATGCTAAGCATAACATGATCCTAATAGAGATATAGGATGAGCGAATTTAGTAACTGTTAGAGATTCTACCTCTGGAAATGACCAATTAATATTTCCAGTGGACAAGCCAGGTTTACATCATGGTAGCGTCACTGTCCATCATTGTTTTCACCAAATGACTTGCAATGCCCAAAGGTCCTCCCTTTACAAACCTGACAAAGTTATCCCCTACCAAAGGCCCCACAGCATACAGCCCCTGTGCCCTGGCACTCTCAAATGTGTAGGGATCCACATCTATGGGGTTCTTCTTACAAGAGACCTGTTTGGTACTGTCTACGGCCAGGTCCATCCCATTGTTCCCCAAGAAAGACAAATTCGGCCTTGCACCGATGAGGACAAGGACTTTTGAGACATGGACCACCTTCTCGGGACAATCTATCATCCTTCCGATCAGACATCTCCTTACTGGCCCCTTAAGAACGCATTTCCTGCCAGCCCTCATCTCCAGTATTTCATGCCGGGGATAGCTCTTGTACCCCGGGTACCCATCCTTACTCTTCATCATCTGATACACCGTGTGATACTCCGGGTACAAACCGTCTGGGAGGGTCTTGAATATCAGGCCCTGATCTTTGACATCTCTACGGAACACGTGGACAATGGGGATCTTACGAGACCTCAGACACAAGATGGCATCCGCCGCAGTGAGACCCGCCCCAACGACCATTACCGGATCAGAGTGTTCGTCAAGTTCTTTGTTTGCTATAGCTTTTTCGATTTCCCTGAGGTCGTGGACTACAACGTCATTGTCATTGTCTCCCTTAAAGTCGAGCCTGTTGGGGATGTCGGTGGTTCCTGTTGCCATGACAACATGGGGTGCGTGGTAACAAAATGGCTGCTGGAGGTCGTCGGCCTGAAGGACGCCTCTGACTTCCCACATGTTCTTCCGGCAGCACTCTGGCCGGTGGAGCTGCATTGTTCAACAAAACAATGTCAAACTTGTAAAAGTAAACATCATCAAAGTGCTGATGTAAACGAATTTAAAAATCATTTGCAAACTGTATACTGAAGTACATGTCACATACATGTTTATACATTTTATGCTTTCCTCCTCAATTTGTAGTATGGCTATGAAGGAACTGAAATATACTGTGACCTTTTTCGGCTACAGGACAGTAGAATCCTGAACAACACGACCATGACAAAAATTACCTCAATTTGCTCAATAAAGCTATGTATGTTACGACATATGAAACAAGCTTTATGGTGACACAACCTAAGCATTTGCTTCAAAGGGAAATAGCTTTTTTCCATGTCAGAAGCAATTCTTTATAATTATATTGTTGGACCAAGTCTCTTTTAAAGCTGTCTATTCAAAAGAAGTTAGACCTTACAAAAGCACTTTTGCTGTGTTGATAAATGATTGCTACACTAGCACAGTTATGTAACCACAGATGACAGCCTGTATACCTGACACGAGGCCTCCTGTTCCCCACTCTCCTGGTTGATGAAGGCACAGTCCACCACCAGCCGACGGACAGACGTCACTGTCGACCCCACCAGGAAGTTCTTCTCCAGGCCCATGTGCTTCACGTAGTCGCTGTAGTACTGCGCCACGTCCGAAATGTACGCCCTGTCCTGGCGGGCGCAGTTTACACCACCGTGCTGAGATCTGGAGGGGGGTAAATTTAACATTCTTAACCTCATTGACATGACTGTTCAGAAAAAAATCAGTACCACTAATGTTGCAGTCATATTTATTGTAGATCGTGGCATTTTCAGTATCAAGGAAGCTGAATTTTGTGAGAAACATGCATGTCCCAAGTTGTGACTGAATGGCAGTTACAAATTAGTAGGTTGGCCCTGTTCATTACATGTATAAGTCACATCAGGATCTGTTTTCAGGATTAAAAGTTTCTATACGTGAATGACAAGGGAGACAGGGGAAAAGAGGTCAAATCCGTAACTATTGGACTATATGATAATCACATGGTACAATGATGAATTAAGTTGGTGGAGTAACATTACAGCAAATCTATTGGGTGCATATGTCATTACGGTTGTTAATCTGGACATTCTGAATCTCATACATATAACCTACTCTTGCAAGATGATCTTTGAGCCAAAAGCTAGAAATGTTTCCATCATTTTCCAGTTTAACATCTTTATGGTAGGAAATGCACATTTTAGTCGCAGTATCCATGTAGGTGAATGTACAGATTCAAGTATTTTCATAGTATTGTACCTGTATCAGCACACAGCCTTACTATACATTATAAGTTACAGACCAACCCACAAAGAGGTTAGCAATGTTCATGTGATCATTTACAAATCTGATTCAAAGACACATCAACTGAAATAAAGTAGTGAAACAGGGAACCCATAGGACATAAAGATTGTTAGGGGGAGGGGGGATGTTCAGTAGAAGTCTGAGAGGAAACAAGGCCCAATAGTGATTAGAGAGAGACTTTAAGGAAGTGGACAGATTTCAGGACGACCAGACCGGCGTAACCAGAATTTGGCTGGTTACCTTGTCAAGCTAATGCAGTGTGTTTGGCCACATCGCATGCAAGTCCTCTTCCTCTCACTGTGGTAGCAAAAAGTGTCATTCAAACTCGCTAAGATGAGTCTAACACAGCAATATTACACATGTAAAGATAGGACGATTAATGGCACTTAGGGGGTCTGTGGATATGCAATATATAGTACTGGTATTACATGTAAGGTTACATGAATAAAGCTGCTTTTTCAAAATCCCTACATTCGCTAATCTCATACCTCAGAACATCTATTTCCCGGGTTATTCGTTGTGATTGTGAGTTCCTTTGTACAATATACATGTATGCTCTAATCCAAACTACACCACACTATACTAGTTGCCCAAACATTTGTACTTTAATAGGCAATCAAGAGTGTTGTCATGTTATTTCAATCAATGTTTTCTATGATGTGTTAGAAATGGCACATTCCCATTTATCATGTTATGGTGTAATCATATTACTTTTCTTTTCATGATAAAATCTATCACCAAGTCACGTGCTGCATCGTGGCTATGCTAGAACATGTACTCATGCTGATTGTGAAGATAAACTTATTTACATGTAAGTCTTCAAATGTCCATAGTTATTATAAATCCTGTTATTAGTTGATAGTGAGAAGACTAACCTTCTGTGGTGCTGTGCCCATTGTCTGAAGTCCATCTGGGGTAACTCCATCCAGTTTCCCAGACTCAGGGTCAGCATGGATCCATCCATATCCTGATAGAAATATAATTATATATGGACACACTTAGCCCATAATGTACATAGTTTATATGCTCAAGACTCCATCAGCCCAGCTGGTGAACTGTTTTCAGTAGATCATTTCATTAATTAAGTCAATAATTGGTGACAAAGTCAGCTATCAACAACAACAAACATTAACCCTTGACTGACTTACTGACTGACTGATGTATGATACAATTATAACGTTTTGTCCAGAACGAATTAAAGATGAATTCCACTTCGTCATGGATTGTTCTAGACATAATATTTTAAGTCATAAGTTATTCACATTTCTTGAATCAAGTACATCTGATTTTAAGAGACTAGTTGCTACAAACAGATTTGTACTTTATGTAATAGTTGCTGCCATAAATTGTACTGTGTACAATTGTCGTGCAATAAAGTTCACATCATATAATGTCGTCAGTTGCAATTTGTATGTTGATGTTCTGTGTCTTGCAGTAATATCGTGGAATCGTATGTTTGGTCAACCTTGCATCAGAATCCTGTGTGTTGTGTAAGATTGCTCTTCGGAAAGGATATGAAATTTGTATGTAGGATATTTGATATCTTTATGTGCAAAACAACCCTATATGTGCATAATTTCCAGTGACCCTTACCTGCCATGCCCCTCCTGGTGGTCCCCTCCCCAAGACCACATGTGGAATGTTCCGAGCTGGATGGTGGTTCCACTGCAGACAGGAGGGTTCATCCATTCCCAGGTCTGCGTTGGGGTGGCACAGGGTGTCCATCAGCAGGGCAACCGGGTTGTTAGATCTGCCCTCTAGCCCCTCCGACAGGTACTGCAGGTCCTGATGGCAACAATGTCAAGTTTTGCATATTAACAACTTTGGGTATCAACCAAAAAAAGTTAAATTTACCTATTTAAGGCTATGGGGCATGAGTTTGAAACACTGCTGTAAAAGAACATTTGTCCTGCATTATTGCAGCTTTAATGTAGCATGTTCACTGCACAGAAGGCCTACTGAAATTTCTCTATCTATATACTGTAGATGCATACAGTAAGTTAGCGTAAGTTCGCAGGGATTTAATTTCATGGTAGCAGGAAAAAGTACTAGCTTTAAGTTTGCGGTAGCACCATGCACTGTAGTCTCTTACTGCCATAGCAAAAATGTTCGCAGTGGTTTTAAGTTCGTGGTGACTTGGCAGCGCGAAAGATATGGACGTAAAACCACCGCTAAAATTTCTGCATTTACAGTAGTCGGTGTAACTGCCCTTCGACATAACACACCAGCTCGGCAGGCACATGGCACGGCAGCAGCTTTCCTGAATTTTAAGGATTTAATAAGAATTCTAAACATTGGACAAGTTGTAACTGCACAATTACCTGCTGAAGTATGGAACAGTCTGAATTCTCTCTCAGTTTGCGCTCCAGGAAGGGGTTGGGATGGGGGTGGTTATTCACGTAAGGCCAGTTCCCTGACAACAGGTAGGACAGACAGATACCTGAGGGACCATTTCCTGTAAAACAACAGGGGAACAACTTTGTTACACATGTATAGAAAGTAAGGAGAGGCAATCTCTTAAGGCTAACCATGAAAACAAGACATTCAGACACATGTTCCAAAGATGTCTTGTTAATCAACACCTGATACATTTGCAATTTTGGTTGGTGGGGGCAGGTTGACTGCCCCTTTGGGACTGTAAAAAAGTGGTTGCTGGTTGGGGAAGACAGGTGGCTGCTCGGGAGGGGGTCTTAACTATGTAAAAATGGACGGGACTGTTTCAATATGTCCTTCGGTGGCAGGCCTGCGCCAGGTGGTTGCTCGGACAGGTTTCACTGTATATGAATATTGCATAATCATGTACCAAATATCTAACAGTCTTTACAATTCGTTTCTGATACATACACCAGCAAAGAATTTAATAAAGAAAAGTGGCAACCACAAGCACATTTTCCTTTCACCTAGGTCAACCTAGGTCAACCTAGCTAGACCTCAGTAATGGTTCACAATAACAATGTAATGTTACTGTTACTATTTGGTCCATGTCTTAAGCTAACTACATGTAGTACTGGCCAGCTACAAACAGGCATTATCAAAATATGATGTACCAGAATAATGGCAGGAATCCTTATTTGCTAGCTGCAAGTGCACACAGATTCTTAAGCCATGTGACTGCCTTTGAGTATTTTTATTTGAGTAGCAAAAACCGTGAACTTAATATAGGTTAAAAACAATATAACACCAAGAAAATTTCAAAGTTCTAGATGCGCGAAAGACTTGATGACCATACCTATGATGACAACATCGGTGTGAAGCACTCCGGTACAGGTCCCCTGACTCCCCATCACATCCTGCAGCTGGATATCCTCCATTCTATCTTTCATTTCTGAAGACTGGTCAAGACGTAAGGAACGCTGTGGGATGGGCCGTATCACCTCTCATATTCCAGAAGTGGAACTCACAAGGACCAATCACTGCACTTCTGTGTAAGAAGAAAGCAAAGGTAAAACAGTTCATTAGCCTTTCATTGGAATTATCAGATTCATCACGGAGTAACAAAGACCAAGGCTGTAAATAATTGACTACATTCAAACATTATCTATTTATGGATTCCCAATCACGCAATATTTCGATGACGCTTTGATTAAACCCCCTTTATCATTTATCCCCCAGGTTGCTCGGCCTGGTTTTGCGAAAGAAGATTCAAGGCTGTTGTCCACGTTAATACATATATATACACAAACACATTGTTTGTACAAGACGCTATAAGTCCACTGGAATAAAGGTGGTCAGTATGTGTGAGAGCACTCATGACTGACCAGCAAGTCAAGTAAAGACTTGTTACAGGGGTCACCAAATGTTTGTCCAAAAGCAAGTCAAATACACCATGCTATATAGTTACTAAACTCTATCCACAACACCATCAAAACAACCGGCTGGTATTAATTTGGAGGCTAAAAACAAGTCAGAGAAAACAAAAGGGAGGACAAGTCATACTCATAGGATTGTGAAGTATTCTGACCTTTCCACCAAGCAAAAAACTTAGCCTGATTTAATTGCGCTTCTCAGGCCCGTCGTACATTGCCGCGCCATTGCCCGCGGGGAGGAGTCTACAAGCTCCGGATAGCGGAGTTTGCGTTACACAGACTAGCAAAAAACTCACACAACAATAGATCATTAGAGTAACCAAGGACGTCTCATAACGTCCTTGGAGTAACAGATCACCCAACCTGAAGACAACTCTGGTAGTCTGCTTTCCACCTGTACTCAAAAACCTGTTCTGTTGTTTCAACAAATATACCAGCTTACAACAATGGTACTAATACTAGTAATAGTACTAAATACCAAATGCTGGATACAAAATCTCACAACTTTGTCCATTCCTGAATATATTTGAAGCAACAACCGAGAGTAAGTTTTCACTTCTCTTTTGTGCTTAGTAATTTGCATAACTTTTATCTAGTCACACAACAGTTGTCACGCTCCTGCAGAACAGGTAGAACAAGTTTTCAAACAAAAGGGAGGATATCTTCAAAGCTAAAAATACATAATAATGGGATCAAACAACGAGGTATAATCTTGGGTGAAGCTATGACTTATGACAACGTACTTGAAAATGATACCTTTCTCGTTTATTCTTCAATTCAATGAATGTCAATGGAAAACTAAAGAATTGTGACAGAAAAAAAATTATACCCCCCATTTAGGCCACAGCAAGTAAATTTTATGGATGACATCCTCTGCAGACTGCAAAAATAGTGCGATAGGGCGGAAAAAAAAAAGATGGGTAAAAAAAAAGACGGCTACATTTTTAAAAATAGGCACCATAATGTTGTGATGACTGTTGTAAATAGAATTAAAGGGACAAAACATGGTATCAGAGCCAACAAGACATTCATTCCTGTATTTAAGACATGTACTGGTGTGGTAAAAGTGACACTAGTGTGCTATCAGGCAAGTACATGCAAAATTTACTTGCCCGAATCAGCTTTCTACTTGCCCAAAAATTCAACTAACATTTTTCACTATGCATTGATGTGCAGCAATAGAAAGCTTTTATTATTGGCTCTATTTTTCTGTGTTAACCGATGCTTGATGTGGTAACTGTGATAAGCAACAGGTATATCAAAATCTCATGGGAAAATCTTACTTGCCCGATTGGACAAGTGGGGTAGGACATGCACTTGCCCAATGGACACTTTCACTTGCCCGGGACAATCGGACTAGTGGACTTGTCCAACCCTGATACTATAGTGATAGGCATAAACACATAGCTCCAAATTTTCCATGTCTTCACAGTACATCTTGTTCGCAGATTTAGGAATATTGTATTAACTGTATTCATGCATGAACGTGAGCAATGTGACTAATAGACCTCTTCAAGCATATTTCTACCCCCTACAAGGCATCCCTACCTTGTGGACACATTTGTTCATAGACTAACAAAAAATTTCCTTTTCATAATTCTTTCATGCTGGTACAAAATGATTAAAACCAGCATACCTGTAGCTTCGACTCTAACCCAATTCTGCCATTATGGTATCCTAAGAGTAAGACCATAACAGACTACCAAAGGACTACCTTTGCTCCCGCCGCACCAATCACTCACAAACATTGCAGGCCATCGCGTGCAGGAACAACTACTACAGGCTCTCGTTCTTCCCTCGTACCATCAGAGAGTGGAATGGACTTGAGCCTGGTGTGGCGGAGGCGGGGTCTCTCTCCCAGTTCAAAACTGAGCTGGGGAGGACCCTGCTGCATTGAGCCACCCCCACACGTCTTGTATATATGTAAATACGTGTCCTATTAACTTAATTCACCTGTCCTGTCTTTTGCACACAGAAAATCAGTTTGTTTTTATTTCCCTCAGCATTTTCCTTCATTTTTCCCATGTCTATTTGTACCGGTCACTTGTATTGTAATTAAACCATGCGTAGTCTGCCAATAATCTCAAAAAATTGAGGCTAGGCAGTAGGAAAGAAGAAGAAGAATCAAGGAGAAGTTTAAAGGCACCCATTGCGATTTTTAGAGCATTACAATGGAAAATATTATAGATGAGACAAACGGTACGATATTGACAATTGCCTTACCATATATACTAGCACATTTGTATCATTATTTCATACTTTCAGCGCTCAAATGTTCAAACTATTTTTCTACTTAGATGTACTTGTACTGAATTATTTCTGCCAGTTGATTCTAGTCGCACTGAAGAAGAGTGGAAGTAAATCTCCATGTCTGTCGAGTTGCAGACATTGAATTGTAGTTGAATATTGGTTACCTGGATGTCTAACAATATACGTATCCTGCTTAATAATATATATTTTGCTTTCGATAAATTGCTCAACTCAACCCCCAATTACAATAACAAAAATATGCTTGCCCAACTATGTAGATTGTTTCATATCAATTATTCATACCAAGATTGATCCGGTTTACTGTTAATAAATTTATGTTTTCCAGGATTTAATTTCTCAGTAGGGAGAAAATGGAGTGTCGCAGTGGTTTTGAGTTCAAAATAATGCTATAGTCACATATTGCACAATAATTAAGAAACCCTGAACAATTTCTTAACAAGAAAAACAGTTATCTAAAGCAGTATATATACTCAGATATACTCAGAAACAATAGATGTTGATGGCATTGAGAAGTTCAGAAATGGATTCACACAAGTGAGAGGAAGTCAGTTTGGTCGAAACTGGAGTATATAAAAGCAAGATAATAGGTGTCGTCATGCAACTAGATAGATTACATGGAAACAGACATTACAGGTAGAGACTAACTTCCAAAGACCTTTGGTAACCAATATACCTGGTAGACTAAACAACAAAGATTCAAGAAAATCATATTTAGAAATTAAGAAATATTTCTGCCAATATCTAAGAATTAGATTTAGACATAGCACAATGTGCAGAATGAAAAAAAAATTCTACAAATCTTTAGAAAAAGGACAATTTTAACGCAGACTTTGCTTGTTCAAACTTCTAAATAGTTTAGAATTTTAGTAGCAACATACAAAGTTGCATTGACTACTACTACTAGTACTACTAGTAGGTTTGCGAGCCTAACTCAAAATGTACATGTAAAACCTGGATCTACCAGTATCTGATCCTAAATTCCCTGCCTAAAATGGTTAAAAAGAAGGCAATATACCTCAGATTTTCAGAGCCAGCACACACAGTGGTTAGAATTTGTTCTGAAGGAATGTCAATATGACAAAGCTTGAGATGTCAGGTCCTTTCACTGAAGTTCCAATCCTTGAAGTGGGAGGTACCACTTCATGCATGGGTGGGGCAATTCGAAAGCTGCACAAAAAAAGCTTTTCAATCATTTCATATGAGCATGTTTCTACACAAAATAAGATGTATCTACATAAATTATTAATGGAAAAGCTATTATAGCAGTCCTTGATTGATTACCTGCTATCTTTTGTTTTCCTTTTGCTAAACTAAAACCACACCACACCCATTTTGGAAGCTACCAACAATTTGCCTAGTCATGCCAGACTGCCTGCTTCAACAGCTAGCTCCGCCCACCAAACCATTGGCAACCAACCAGCAAAGGGTATCGGATGACCTCATCATGTGTCTCCTTTGATCAATGGAGCCCATGACCTAGTAACATTCCTGGTTTCATAACATGATACTGGGTCAACTTGGAAAGAACCTACTGGTCGACTGAAGGGACCACGCTAAAGATTCATAAACAAATAAATGTTTGGAGTCGTCTACAAGGACAACAGCAGCAACAAATAATACATCACAGGCATGTATGACATATTGGTACATGTATTAGATTATCAAGCAGATGTTGGGAGCAACAGCTGTGTGTGTAACCTCGTTCTCTCCCCACTCCAACTAGAGATAAGAGAGAGATGTCACTAGTAGGTCAATAACCTATTTTCCAACCAGAGATAAAGGAAAGAAGATGTTAGGTCAATGACCCGTTGGCTCTCCTCCAAGCAGAAGTTGATGGAGAAGATAAATTTGGGACCTTCTTATCACATGCCCCATTTTCTTTCCACAGTTGGTGGGATTGGCAGAAATAAACAAAGCATATGACAAAAAAATGTGTTTCCTGGAGGATAGATGTATCTATTATGCACAACATTCAAGTTTGACATTGAAAGACACTTAGTTTTCCTAAGCATTTCAGTTCACTTTGTTCAACTCTATTGTAATTATGTCTCACTAGAGTTTTGGCCAGCCTAAAATTACAAGAAAAAAGGATAATCCCTACCTACATGTATCGATTCTATCGACCCTAATTTTTTTCAGGACTGAAACAGGAAACACAACATTTTTTCCCTAAGAAGGGTCACAACCTTTGCTTGGAGATTATTGTTGTAGAGTCTTTAATCTCCAAGCAGATGGCGAGGGGGCTGATTGAAGATTAGAGAGTGACTCTCTAATCTTGGTCTGACCTAGAATAACATCAAAGCTGATGTTACTGGTAGGTGGGAAATATGCTTGCAGACAACAAACTTGACAAAATGCCATACAAAACAAAACAGTCTGTTTGCAAATTTGTGACACAACAGGAACACCCAGACACAAGTTCTTATATATCCCTATTTTCAAGGGAAGAAGAGAGGCAATTTGGTCATTAATCTTTGGATGGTGAAAGATATAAGATATGAGCCTGTACATAAATGGGCCCAAGATACAATCATGTGGCATTTTTCTATACAGTGTATATAGTGTGTGTTATAAGTAAAATTGATCACGCCCATAACTATGATTTCTAGTCCTACCTTTGCATTTGCACCATCTTACAAAATCATTCTCAAGTTAAGGGTTATATAAGGGTTTAGGATTAGGGTTGATAATAGATCAACGAAGCGCTATTCAGAAGATTATTATCAAGTCTGTCAAATTATGCAAAAGAAAAAGTCTTACTGACATGAGCAGTATGATATACTGTGACCATTCTCAGCACTCCTGTTAGTACCTGGAGTCTACAGTCTACAAGCCAACGTTACAGCGTTCTTTTAACCACCACCGTTATAATTCTGATCTGAGTGCACACCTTTGCCCCCGCCCGTACCCCCCTCCCCACTCTTCAAATGCAAGAAATTATATAGTACTCCATATTTCGCAAACGTTCCAGTCGGAAAAGTAAAGACAAACGTACCTGCATTTACCGACGACCCGGTTGCACTGTCTGGAGCTTGTTTTGTGTATGAAAAGAAGGACAGCTTTATGGATTTTCCGCCAAGCGATCACGCAAAGATCACGCCATGCCTGTTACACCGCATTGCATCACCGTACGAACGTTGACCTTTCTGGAACCGACCATTTTAAAATCGGGGTGTTTATCCCAGAGAAAACGCCTTTCTGCGACATATTTGCTCTGCTGAAGTGTTAGATTAAGTTTCAGAATAATTTGTAATAATAATATCGGGCGTATTTTGCAGCCAAAGTGTGGGTAATGAGGCAGTTTAACGTGGTCGAGGCACCTCCTCGAGCATTTGAATCGGTGTTTTTTTTTCTATTAAAGATCAAGGAGGTTAGATAACGTTAACCTCCTTGCTAAGATTATGAAATATTATGTAAGCGTGTGTGTTCTGCCATAAGGTTTCTTGGTACTAGTATACCGCGTGTGTTCATTAGGAATGACTAGTAACGTTAGTTAACGTTAAAATATAGTTTCTAAAAATACGAACCGTCTGCAATCATTTTGGTCTAGGTACCACAGAAAGAGATGCTGTCTGCCTATCTGCCATTGGTTAGTTTTGTCTAATTATATCAACGATAGACTCCCCGTTAGCCAATCAACTTCAATTTTTCTATTCCCTCTTCCTATGTCGATGAAGCACCTGCAGTTTGCTTTTCGATCGCTAGGAGGCACTGTGAGACCATGATCAATTGTGAACTCAAAACGTGTCGTGAAAAAAACGCTTCTATGAGACAAAACATTGCATCTATTCTATTGTCAGTGTGATGTGCTCCTCTGAACGCGTCTGTCGAATTCGGAGCTAGATTTGGATCGATACCAGGGTTGCGCTTGTTGGGGAGGTGGGCACCCACAACTCTTCCGAACAATTCATAATGCATAGCCACGTTGACTAGTGCAGGCTTTTCTGGTTTGCGGTTTTCATGACTAGATGTGCATGTGATGTGATTTCTGCATTTATCCATATGTATTATAAGGCAAGTACACCTGTCCTTGGTACTGAACACCATATACGCACAGGTAAACAAACTTGTCCCTGACGCTGAACACCATGGTCCCATATGCCTGTCCTTGGTGCTGAATGCAACAACCAGTAGACAAAGCTTCAATAATCAATAGCTTCTATTTTTCTGACCGCAAATAAAGTGGCTGTCGCTGCAGGTATGACCATGCATGCATATAGTTACAAGTCCATGTCAAGCTCAATGCATTTTGGCGTGCATGCTACATTGTGAACATTCGTGTAGACAAGAGGTCGGTCACTTTTCCCGTTCTCAGAGAGAGATGGTGTTCTGTATCTGATGTTATATCATACCTATGACGCGAAAACGTTCGATACGGGTGTTCCGGATCGGGCCATATATATATATATATATATATAACTTCCGTATCGCACAGGTTCGAAAGGCGTATCACACAGGGCCCATCGATTAAACAGAACGCGCCGTCGAAAATTCGATCGAACACTTGCTTCTCGAACCAAATTGTTACATTTTTACGATGACGGCATCCAAAATGAAGAGAAGTATTGTTTTCCAAGAGTATGATCGTGTTTCATTGTTACATTGACAAGGAAAAGAGCCTCAACACGAAGAGGAAGACAGAGGCCGACATTAGTCACTTCGTGTTGTTCCTGGAGGCAAATGGAGAAGAGAGGAGGCCGGAGAACATATCGGTGGAAGACTTGGATGAGTTGCTGGGAAGATTCTTCTTAGGCATACGCAAGGATAGTGGCGAAGAATATGATGAGTCAGACAGCTTAACCAGCAAGCATCGGTCCAATGTCCGTTATCTAAAAGAGAAGGCCTACCCAGCAGAGATCATGACTGATCGCCGTTTTGCACATTTACGTGAATGACTTTTGGCGAAGCTGTTATTATGCTGAGTGCAGCCGAAATGAAGCTCTTGGAAAAAAACAAGCTTATCGGGCCGTACAACCCTGAAAGCCTCATCAGCGCCCTGTGGCTGAGTAACACCATGCTCTTTGGCATGCAGTCCCGTGCGGAGCATTGCTCTGGGGGGGGGGGGGGGGGGGGGGGGACCTTAAGGAAACCCCCCACAGTCAAGAGCGGAGTATACTAGAGTTCAGTGAGCGGGCGACTAAAACCAAGAGCGGCGCCACCTCACGACCATTTCGGCCACGGGCCTACACATGTCCGGAGCGCCCATCTCTATGCCCCGTCAACTTGTACAGAGAGTACCAAAAGCGCAGACCAATGATGCAGATGCGTCCACCGGCACCTTTTTACCTTGGAATCAACCAAGCGCGCAAAGCTGGTGCTGAAGTATGGTTTGTCAATGCCCCGATGGGGAAGAACAGAATCGGGAGCATCATGCGCACCATGGCTGAGAAAGCAGCTTTGTCGGGCCGTATACGTAAGGTCAACCATAGTGCAAGAAAAACAATGATACAAACGCTCGTGTCCGCCCATCAAAATTCAGTAGAAACTTATGACTCTCGTTCTGTGCGTTTCAAATGTTTAACGTTAATTACTAGTTTGATATTGGCCGAACTCTGCCTTCAGTGTGAACCGAAGGTATTCCTCTGGACAGCGCCTTGACATCGCAACAAATCAAGCTGTTTATATTATGAACTTTCATTTCTAGTCATTAGCTGAACTCAGGTGACCTCGAAGTGAGATCGAAGCATGTTCCGTGAACTGGTTCGAAGCCTATTCCTTTACCTGGTTCTTTTGTTCGAATGGACGAATAAAGTTGTTGTCGCAATGTGCATGAAGGACATGTTATTTGCTCTTTTTTTGCGATAAACATGAGTTTTGTCAGGTTGGCATGATGATATAAATAAAATACAACACGGTGTATTCTATATTAACGTCCTTTTGACAGGGAATGTTCTAGAACATGTGAGAGAACAGTATTGTTGGTCACCATGGTGCCGTTAGAACACGACACATTCAGTACGGATCTCCATTCCTACACACGGGGTCATCACAACGTACCAACATGCGGTCCGCTGCTTGTGTCTGGTTACTCTGTGTAACCCTCTTAAACATGCAAGGTAGGAATACAGTTTATCACATTTTATTGGGGTGCCTTTACGTGGTAAAATTAACATCTTATAATTAGTGCCACGTAAACTTAAACTCCACCTTGTCTCGCTAGCGACACCTCAGTAACTTCGTTACGTCATACTGTAAACATGTAACGTTATAAAAAAAATTGAGTTTGTCCTTGAAACGTTTCAGGTTTTTATCAACCAGTAAGACAATGTTTTCCCCCATAGACATAATGGATTTATCCATAGGAACAACCCGTTCGAGCGAGTCCATCTTATTTAACTTAGACAATGCAAGGACAATATGTCCTTGGACAATGTCAGTCAGAGCTAAATGCCAATAACAAAAACATCGACACTTTAAACAATGAAACCGCTGTCAAATACTTGAGAAAACTCGTGGTTCCAGACTTAGCTTCCAAACGTATTATCCCATTTTATTGTGAAGAAGTTGAGTAACAACCGTGTTAAGATCCCTTTCACCTGCTGGAAGAGACATATTTTCGCCTTCTATTGGTCTCCAGGGCAGTGCCCGTTACTCTCGTATTCCAAATGACACGGAATAAGATGTGCATTATTCACACTATTGGTAAGAAGCTAAGGTAAAGCCAGGTAGAAAGCTGGTGGTGATAGTAAGATGCGATTTCGTTAACGTACTGCTGACGTTTTCAGCCAATTATACAAGATTGCCCCTTTCCTTTAAAGTGTGTTGGGGCATTTTAAGTGCTAGAGTTTTGACTGACGTCTGAAGCCACCACCAGTACAAGGAAGGACGAATACAACCCTACACCACTAATTAATACAGACCAACTGTGGACGTAACATGCTTTAAACTACAGCAATGTTTCTATTATCACTCTTTAGGATGTGCAGAAAATCAGTTCGCGCCTTCTTATGCTCGTGGAAACACGGGACTTACCGAGTGGTTCAAGTCTGCGTTATACCACCCAACATCACAACATCAACCCGCCGACGACAACGGCAACTTCCCGCAGGGCGAAACAGACGTCACTGACGACGACCTGTACGACTTGTATGACACGTACGACTACGAATTGAATGGTGAACTAAGCCCTGAAGATCTGATCAGGCAAATCCAGGAGGAAATGGAATGGGCCAATGGCGATCCAAGGCACTTGGCACAAATTCGCCACGCGATCGTGAGAGCTCGAGAAGCTCTCAAACGCCGCGCTCAGGCCGAAAAGAATCTTGCCACAGCAGCTCCAAACGAAATGGGGAAAGTTTCAGAGGAAACCGGAGATCTCTCCAAAGAGCAGCTGCAAGCCTCTGTGAGCGAGCAACGCGACCACGACGTTCGTAAACCGTCGGTTGCCTTCGGAAGCCGTCGGGAAGACTCGGAAAGTCCGAACGTGCCCGACGATGTTCAACGTCAGTCCGGAGGCGTCATAGTGGCTCCACAGTTATGGGAAAGCGCAAAAACTGAGAGAAACAACCAAGGCGCCACGTTTGATCAGGCCAGGGACTACGAGTATTATGACGGGATGGATAATGATGAGATCGTCCAGGCGAAGCTGATGATGCGTCTGATGCAGAACCCGATCTGGGCGGAGTGGACCAGATGGAGCCGATGCCAGGGGCAGTGCGGGACCGGCTACAGGACCAGGACACGTGCCTGCAGGGTGCGGGGGCTGTGTGAGGAGCAGACTGTGGCGGAGGCCTGTCCTCTTAAGAACGAGTGCGAGAATGCAAGAGGTGGGACGCCTTTACTTCTTAATATACCCTTTCCACTGATTTCACTGGGGCAGCGATCGTTGGACAACTACCAAATGTCAAGCATAGATCAGACTATAAAGGAATGCCTGTCTTTGTCTTTCAAATTATTCATGTACTTTTGCATCGCTCAATGGTGTCCATCCAGTGGAAAGTGGACCCGACTGTTATACCTAGACTGTCCGTTTTGATATTTAACGTCCTCTAATATATAGACACTGGGGGCCACTGATATAGATATTCAAAAGCTTCCATATCCCTCTCTTGTTGTCGGGGTGCCAGTGAGAAAGATTGTAAGTCAAGAACAAATATACAGCTAAACTACTGCAAGATTATTTAAGCTGAGGGTTGAATGCTTTGTAGCACTTAAATCTATATAGAGTCCGACTTCGTTTTCTTGTTATAAGGCCACAGCAAGTAAATTTTATGGATGACATCCTCTGCAGATTGCAAAAATAGTGCGATAGGGCGAAAAAAATACAAGATGGGTGAGAAAAAACAAGATGGCTACATTTTCAAAAATAGCCCCATAAAGTTGTGATGACTGTTGTAACAAGAATTATAGGGACAAAACATGGTATCAGAGCCAACATGGCATTCATTCCTGTAGTCATGTACTGGTGTGGTAAAAGTGACACTAGTGTGGTGGACTGTCATCACCAACAAAGACAGTCAAAGTTGGTAACCAACTCATGGCTTCCATATTGGTGTCACTTTTACAACTATACAATAAGTTTTATTTCTACAACTACAGTCCTGGGTACTTCGCAAGTGTCACTTCTACAAGTACAATTATTAGGCTACAACTAAATACAACATATTTGCTCATTTTGGTACTTTATCGTTATGTTGACCATCCCTGTAGAAGAAAAAAATCATGTTTTTTTTTTCTGAAATCAGGCGAAAATTAATGCGCGCGCTGATGTCATCCATAAAATTTACTTGCTGTGGCCTAACGGAAATCTGGTTTCTAGGCTATGTTGCAGGGATCATAGTTGTCTCGGTGCTGACCGCCCTTCTTGTGGCGATGTTGGCCGTCTTACTCCTGATGCCCAAGATTCAGAAGTACAGGTTCTCACGGTAAGCAAAGTTCCAGGCTATTTCAGGAGTTCCAATTATTCATTGATGTAAATCAAATTTTATGTCATCGTTGCCACACCATTCTTACACATTTAGTAATTATAAGCAGCGAATTGAAATCAGCTTGTTCAGTTCCCAAAGAAGATGTGAGGACCAACTTTGACAGTCGTCTGTGAAAGACGTACAAGGGCCGACAATGGTGACTGTAAAATACATGTACATGTACTAGTATTTCCATGCTATATGACAATTTAAAAGTCGCTGTTCGCTGGTTAATCCGAACAAAACGGCCAAACCAGCACAGTTCAAAAGCGCCGTCTAGTGGTTCTTTTTAGAAATGCTAGTTGACTAAGCCAAAGCGTTTGTGTAACTTATTTAGCTTGGAGAGGAAGAGGGATGCTAATCTGAAGAAGAGGAGCTCCATGCCTGACCGCCCCCCTCCCATAGCTCCGTAAGACACTTACTTTTTGCACACATCTAACCTGCTTTCAGTTTAAGCACATTTTTGTTTTTCTACGTCCTATGTGTGTATGTACCGGTTATATATTGTTTGACTTCTGTATCTTTCCATGGACACCTGAAAAACGGGCCGTAGCCTGGGTGTGATTTTTACCATGGTAAAATAGAATAAATGAAATGAAATGAAAATCAGACTGCGGGTTGTTTTTCGGATACCCCTGGATAAAAACTACAAGATTCAATGAAACACGATGACCCTTTAAAAGGATACTGAAACAAGTCACATTTGAAACAAACCAATTATTGTTTTGATAGCTAGCTATAGCTACGTATATAATGTAACGTAACGTTATACCGACTGTAGACGTTAGATGCTGATAAGACAAGGCTGTTTAATAGTCGCCTCCACCAATTTCAGTAACTATTTGTGTTCGCAGACAAAAGCTAGCAAGTATGACGCATCTAATCACAAACCTGTCATTGACATTGTTTCTGTGGTCTTGGATGTCTTCTTTGATCAGTTTTACCGATTTTATCTCCAAAGACGCCCGGACTCTACCCTGCCGGAGAGGTCGCTGCCCAACCTGCCGTCTGCAGAGCACGTCTATCTGACTCTCAGTGAGGTCAAGGTTGGCGGGAAAACGTGAGTGCTGTAGGGATGGAATATTGGCTGTTTCTCTTCTTTTTTACTAGCTTGGATTATTCTCGAAGAAGGAATTTTTACCGCTCGAGGGTAGCGAGACGGTAAAAGAGTCGGCCACAACCAGCCCCGCGACCCAACCTCTGCTTGGAGAATAGCCTAGACACGGTTTGCTTAACTAGAGTCCCAAGCTTGGCTAGAGTCCCGTCTTCGGCTTTTATGGGGGACAATGCATTTGTTTGTTTGCACATTAGTCAGACGCTCTTTCTTGCCAGATAGATTTAGACAAGGCTGGAGCCAAGTGTTGGGCGTCAGGAGTTCGCCAGTCACTGGAGGAATGCGGCTATGGTTATGTATGGCATTGTCCTCTACAGCACAATACAAATTCGTCTCAAATTATCAATTCTATCAATCAGCGTCTGAAAGACATTTATTTTCAAACTTTTCTAAGAGAGATACACAATGACAACAAAGGTGGATCCGCTAAAAACAAATTGAGGTCTTACAGACTGTTCAAGTCCACTTATAATGTGGAACAATACCTGGATATTGACAATATTCGGCACAGGACGGCCGTCACAAAACTACGAGTCAGTTGCTACAAATTACACATCGAAACCGGAAGACATAACCGCACTCCTCTAGAACAACGAATATGTAGATACTGCAATCTAGATAAGTTAGAAGACGAACATCATTTTGTAGTAGAATGTAGTTTGTACAAGAAAGAGAGAGCTGAACTCTACAGACTAATAGAATCCATGTTCCCCCACTTCATACAACTAAGTAATATAGACAAATTTATATTCCTTATGAATCTAGACAAACCTTTACTTATAAAGCATATCTGTTCTTACATTTTCAATATCACAAAGAAACGAGAAGAAGCCGAATGTACGCAGTAGAATACGATCCTTGAGTAGTGTAGATTCATTGTATCATTATATCATGTTGTATCATTTGTTGTGACCTGTACTAAACCCAGTGGGTATGAATGTACAATAAAGGTCTTCATTCATTATGTAAACTTATAGCCTGACTAAAATCGCACTGCCAGCGAGAGATTGTGAAAACACAAGCTAGGTAAACAAGGCTATGCATAAGATACATACCAAAGCATATGTTCACCTCACTTTCTATGTTAAGCCTTTCCATTTTGTGCAAAAGGAAGAATGAGATTGTGCCAAGAACGTTTCTGAGTAGATTTATAATTGATTATGAATATTCACAGGATTATCAGCATAACTAACCTTGAACTTTATATTGTAAAATCATTCTGTGTCGGACTAGCTAACGTGCATACAAATGCAAATTTGATAAAATACAAATGTGGCAACAAATATCTGATAGTGCCAGGACCTCTAATACAAATCGAAAGGGTTCTTAAGTTATTCTAATACATAAATTCTATCTGTGATGTTTGTTGGTTTGCTTGTTTGTTTGAACCTTAATTCATTCATTAAAGCTCAAATCGGCCTTCAGGCCGCTTTTCATTGAGGTCATGAGGGAAGAGGCAAGGGTCAGACAAAGTATATAACAGAGACAGAGTTACATCGTTTAGAGTCCTTATAAGTCCTACAAGTCCATATACACAATCTTTACATGCATACCTGCAAAGAAAAAAAACTGCTACACGATTCAAGTTTATTGTATAGACCGAATGGGCCTGTTTAAAGTACATCGATTGATCAAAACAAAAGATAATGACAAGAATGAAATCAAATTTTCAGTACTGGACGTAAATTCAATGTAAGGAAACATTTCTACAATATATATTTTTTTTCCTTTTCCTTTCTGTCCACAGGTACCTCGCCCCTGCTGGTACGAGTGCCGAGGACATTGTGCACCTGACTCCCTCACAAATCAACAAACCCAACATGGAGTAAGTCAAATAACTCAACCCAAAACTTTTTCCTGTGTGTGTGTTTGAACTTCTTCACCATCTATTTACTCCATTTCTTCAACGAAAGCCGATCGGTTGCATGCGTGATCTTTAATTTGTTGCCGTCGTTGTTGTTGTAAACACAGTGCGAACCCGAAATCGGAAGAGAATCCAGAAAATGAGGAACAGGTAGAGGAGGGAAGCAAGGATGAGGAGAACGCTTATCTGGAGCTTTCTGGAGCTAACTGAAAACAGCGCCCTCTAGCAGTTTTACTCTGAAGTGCCACCCACAGCAGTCCAGTTAATACATAAATCATGTGCTGATTAGTACATTATTGTCACACTGTCTTCCAAATGGTTTGAAGTGAAAATCTTGTAAACTGATCTTGCTTTTTGGCTTACTTCATCTGAACACAGAGTACCTGACTGCCATCTCGTTTGTCTTATTTCGTTGCGTCCGCGGTGTGTGTCTGTGTGTGTGTGCGTCCATGCATACGTGTGTATGTGTGTGTGTGTGTGTATGTGTGTGTGTGTGTGTGTGTGCGTGTGTGCGTGTGTGTGTGTGTGCGCGGACAACTTTGATCGTTGCGCGAACAACATCCAAAAGGTTACAGGTTTATACATAGTAAATTCAAGGTGTGCACAAGTAGCTACATGTATTGTCATTGTCTCGAGGGGGCCCAAAATACTAGTACATAGATCACGGATTTACTCACACAAAGCCATGCTAAAAGAAAGGGAGACCAAAGTTTGGAAAAATGCCTTTTTTTATTTTAGAAATAGAGGTTGTAGAAAAAGATTGTTGACGTCCTAAAACAGTTAGATTTGTATACTTATCACAATTACCTTCATTTCCCAACATTGTGTGAAATAGCCCTTATTAGAAACTATTGTAAAATGTACACAGATATATACAATAATACACAATCGTTTGTTGCACCTTTCTACGAAATATCTGACCACCATTTAACTAAATATGACAGACAAATTTGTATACAAGTTTACCACACGAGTTATGATTATCTTCGTATGATATTAAGCATCGCGTATAACGTTCGCAAAAACTAGTTCCGCAAAATCTCTATATAACTGGTTGTGACAGGAGGGACCTTGCATGTTTTACAACCACCATACTATGATACTTTCAATAGTCGGACGGGAGTCCTAAAGCTAACCCTCTCGCTTCTGACTTAAGAGGACTTCTGACCTATATTCAAGATTACACAACTTTCAATCACTGATCAAGCTTTTCCTGTTAAAAAATCCTAACGCAGAGGCGCTAGAATCGCAGTCATACTACTCGGAGACTACACCTTTTGTGTTAATACACCTATTGAAAAAAAAATGGCCCATCCTCAGAATTCTCAAAGCTAATGGCCAAACCTTTGGAAGTCCCAACGGTAGCTTCGATACAATCCCAAAACCAGCGCCAATGCCGATTCATTACTCAAGGCGGCTTTGTTGAGGCTAACACTAGCCCGATGCTATACCACTAGAAGCCCCATCGCTTGTTTCTACACCTTCATCAGTCCCCACTCCAGCTTCTACACTGTTAGCAGTCCCAACGCTAGAGCCAACGCCGCTTTCACGGCTCGGAGCAGCAATGTTGATGACGCCGACACTGTAGCTATCCCCCGGCTCGTCCTGCCACCACTGGTCGCGCCTGTCTCGGTACTTCTCCAGCCGTGTGGAGTACTCATTCCACTGGAACCTCTCGTCAGATATGGGACCGGCTTTTCTACCTCTTACTGCAAGCAAAATAGCAATAGCGTCACATGTTTGTCTTATGTATATAACTGGCTAGAATATTCCCGCACTATCTACGTATACATTCTTGCAGTGTAGTTTCGATCGGTCAATATGGTTTCCACGCAGGTGTTAAGTGTTCAAGGAGAAAACCGTCCGGCGAAATATAGATAAAGCAAGAACAGCATTACTTTGTTACAGGTATAAAGGAGACCATATAACGTTACATCAGGGCATTCCAGCCATCACTGCACAGACTCGGACGGTGGGCGTTATAAACTAGCTGACACGTTTGACCAATTGCTGACGTCACGTATCCACAAGATCACGTGTTGTGAAGATCACGTGCCCGTAACTCTCGCGAGTTTACGTTCTGAAGTGATTGGTCGTTAGTATTGATCCTGAAGAAGGCGACACTGGTCGTTGAAAAATTGATACGTGTTGACCTTATGGAAGAAAGCTCTATAGTATTGTTCTATGATTACTACCAACACAGGTGGGCTTCCATGAGAAAAGCAGTGTGTCCTATATTTTTTGTACTGCTCTACGCCTTCGCCCTACCTCTCTCTGTCTCTTCTCTAGAAGCCTAGCGGGTCGTACGGTCCAGTCCCCCCTTTCCTCCCTCGCCGTGCGCTATAGGCTCGGGGTCTGTCATTGTTCGTGTAAATGACTGGCTGTACGTAGGCCCTCTGGAGATGGTTGGGCCACGGGAGCTTCAAGTTCTCCCGGGAATTTTCTCGAACTTGGATTTCTGGAGAGGAGGGAGGAAAAGGGAGATGGTCTTTAAGGGCTTATACCGAGCAACCTTTGAAAATTGAACGACAGAACTGGGTGAGAAGTTCTGAGAAAACTCAAGGACATTATATAGAATGTCATTCTATGTCATGTCCTTGGAAAACTTAACTGGCCATGGGTTTTGAGACGAAGAATTATTGGTACAGTGCAGTGCACCCCATGGACGTACGTACAGAAAATGGTCATTGTAGACAGCTACAGGTAGCCACTAAAGACAGGATTCTTAATGGTTGCGTTAATGGAAAAATATTCTAAGGGACCACCTGGTGCCAAAACATCGTTACAATGGCCAGGCCCCACCGGTGATTCCAATGCAGAGACAGTCTCCACTACAAGTTTGTACATTGTATACCTGAGTTTGACAGAAAAGACACTTAGTCCTCGACCAAGTAAATCAGCCTCATTACTCAACACATTGGGTACCTACTGGCTGCAAATGCACCCGATATTACTTTAGTATTATTATTACTTTCATTATTATTACTACATTATTATTATTATTAAAAAAACTTTACCCATATTTCTCATCTGTGGCTTTGTGTCGATGTCCAGCTTGGCCTCTGGTCCCGACTGCGCGTCCTTCTTGGTGTCCGTCTGGATGGCGCGCTCGCTCTTCTTGGGCAGCGGGGGCACAGCCACCACCCGCCGCTGCTTCCCGATGAAGTACCGCAGGCAGCACGCCATCATGGACTGGAAGATCTGTTGGAAAAAAGGGGATGGCAAAAATCTGATGAATACTGTACTAGGAAGGAAACGATTGAGAGAGAGAGACACACACACAGAGAGACACAGAGACAGAGAGAGACACAGAGAGAAACAGAGAGAGAGCTTGGAAGACGGACAGAGGGAGAGGCACAGAGACAGAAACAGAGAGACACAGAGACACAGGGAGACACAGAGAGACACAGAGAGACGGAGAGAGACACAGAAAGACAGAGAGAGAGAGCTTGGAAGACGGACAGAGGGAGAGGCACAGAGACAGAGACAGAGAGACACAGAGAGACACAGAGAGACACAAAGAGAGAGAGCTTGGAAGACGGACAGAGGGAGAGGCACAGAGACAGATACAGAGAGACACAGAGACACACGGAGACACACAGAGAGACAGAGCTTCGGAGAGAGACACAGAGAGACAGAGAGAGAGAGCTTGCAAGACGGACAGAGGGAGAGGCACAGAGACTGAGTCAGAGAGACACTGAGAGACTCACAGAGACACAAAGAGAGTGAGCTTGAAACACCGATCGAGGGACAGCCGATATCTTACTCGCCCCTCCCCTTTCTGTTCCCGTGCCACTTATCGCTTTCC
>NC_049984.1:18088127-18092013 GCF_000003815.2 Branchiostoma floridae | reverse complement strand
ATCCAGACCTCTATCCCTCACTGTGCCTCTCCAGGAAAGTCAAAAGTCCATACCTCACGCTAAAGAACTTTATTGAATCAGAGACTGGACTATACGATAAGGACCTAATTGAACTGATGAACTTTTTCAATGCTTCCACTCGATAAATGAGAATGAATATGTATGTATGTATGTATGTATGTAAAAGTTAGGAAACAGTACACGAAATCACAGAAATATGATAATGATATTTGCTGAGTTATGACGTGTTATAGTCTTATATATGCAGTTGATGCTCAACCCCCAACTAGAATATTTGTGGACTCAGGTTGAGTCTTTTCAGAGGTCTTCATCTGAACTTATTATTACTCAGATAACGAAGACGTTATTAGTAATCTGCTTAGGAATACGTTCAGATGAAGACCTTTGAAAAGACGCAATGTGAGAACATAACATGACGGTTGTGGTAAAGACTGATATTCTTACCTGCAGCGCGATGGCTCCCGACAGCCCCCCGCCTATCCCGATCAGCACATCCATGTTGTCCTGGGCCCAGGTCTCCACTCCCGTGAAACAACCTCTCTGGACAAGACAAACGAACACACAAAAAGTTCACTTGTCGGTAAAACCACAGTTAAAACTTTGAGGGATCCATACGCGGAAATACAAACACTTGCGCAAATTGAACATTAACTAAAATGTCAGCATTTCTGTTCAGATATCGGCAAATTCAATCACTAACATTCATGCTTGAGTATATGAAATTTAAGGTGGTATCCCACTGCAATTGGGGCACCGGTGCGGCACGGCGGGGGTCGAAAGATCACTATCAACGAATTTCAGACATAAGAACAAATGTTTTGTGCATTTTGTTGTCTTCTAAGTCATACTTTTACGTATTACGCAATACCTAGATTATAAAAAAATCGGAGAAAACAACAAAACAGTACCGCAGTGAACGGACCCCGCAGTGCCGCACTGGTGCCCCAAGTGCAGTGAGATATCACCTTTACTCATTCACAGCCCTCCTGTGACGTTATTTTTTCCAATTTTCCCCTCCCAAATTTTTGCAGAAGTTCTTACCGCGTATAGAGAGGCGGGGACGGTATTGTTGATGGAGAAGCAACTTTGGTGCAAATCTGCGACAGGGAGCGCATAGTCTGTCACGTTCTGGAAACCGCAGCACTCAAACTGTGGAAAACAAGTACGAAAATGTTATGGCTTGTTATTCAAAGCTGATTAGTAATTTGTCCTAAGATTATCATCGTTATTCACTGTATTCTGCATCTACAGTCGCTGAAACGTACTGCAACTGCATTCAGCATTTCCTAATTTTTCTCCTGATCCTACCTATACACCTAACATTACAATTTTTATTTGTAGAATGAAGCCTGGCTACGACTATGATACATACGCCATGAGAAAGAAAAACTAGATATTCCCCAATTAACTCCTCTTGGTTTACAGACACACACACATAGACACACGAAGGAAACAATTTTGCAGATTTTCACCCACTTGTTTTTGGAAGAAATATTTCGTCTCGTCATTCAACGCATCCCACAACTGACCTGTGAACAGCTCCAACTGTGAAAGCAAAAGATCATTTTACTATGATAAAACTTTGAAAATCATCATTATTTTTAAAAATGTCACAAACATACCAACACACTCCAGTGGTCATTAAGATTCAAATCTAAATCAGATGTCATTGAATGTGACCCCTGTGATTGGCTGCTCAATGATTTGCTGCTCAATGATTGGCTGTTCAATGATTGGATTCCAAGAGATTGGCTGCTTAATAATTGGCTGCTCAATGATTGGCTGCTCAATGATTGGCTGCTCAATGATTGGCTGCCCAATGATTGGCTGCCCAATGATTGACTGCTCAATGATTGACTGCTCAAAGACACGTTGTCACTAACCTCGTTTCTCTGAAGAATGATGACGACGATGAGAGAAATTTCACCCAGGAGTAGAAAGATGACGATACCTTGGTACTGTAAGAGAACAGAATAGTCATAAATATATATAATCATATTAAATTTTGTTGCTGTTGCATTTTCTCGCCAACCTCGGCCAAATATGCAATCAACATTTTGAGGAATTTTCACATGAAAGTGCTACGTTTGAAAATTGAACTCTGAAGTGTCAACAATGAACATAAACACGGTAATTAAAAAGATATACGCAAATCGGTATACTCACCAAATCTAGTACGCATGCGCTTTCCCTGCAACCCCCAACGCACCCATTCAAACCTGTGACGGCAAAACGGCAACTTACTATCAATAAAAACAGCAAACAATCACAAGAATGAAAAGAAGCAGTCTAAAGCATTACCGAATCAATACAATTGATACAGAACCTAAAGCAACAGAAATGCCACCACAATCTTCTAAAGATGAAAATGCAGAACAGAAGTGTCGTCCGTCTAAACTTACCCACAAGAAACATGAGGAACCCCAGCATCACTATACCGTAAATCACCACCTATGGGGACAGGCAAGAAAAAGGCAATTGAGCTGTAATTCTCAATTGAACTGAAGCATGGCGCTTCTTCAAGTACTTAGTGTTGGGTTTCTGTCAAACGCACAAGGTCACCCCAGCTCTTCTCCATAACCTTTCCGTTCCCATCCAAAAAGATTTACGCGATTCCTCACAATTTATAGGCTACACAAGGACTAATGTAGGAACATAAGATAGATAACATGGACAATCTACTTATAAATACGTGTTTTTGTACTGATCTTGACATATGCACATTTAATTTACTGTTAGAAAAAAAGCCTTACATTTTCTGTTTTCTTCGACTCTTGAACCCTCAGTCTGGTAAGACAGTGAAAACCAGTATCTTAGAATACAAGCGTCTTTAAACACTTTATGAGTGATTGTTTTATGAATTAGGAATGTAAAGAATTTGAGTACCACCTACCGGGTTGGTGTTAAGATACTGCAGAAAGTCAAACTGCTCTGGTGACGTCACCATCACCCATGTTCCCGCCCCGATCGCCCCCGCTCCCGCTAACTGTGAGCGGGAAGAAAATGGCGGGAAGAAATTCTCACATCATCATCATCATCATCATCGGTCGATGTGCTTAAGGTGGTATCTCACTGCACTTGGGGCACCGGTGCGGTACTGTGGGGTTCGTTCACAGCGGCACTGTTGTGCTATTTTCGCCGATTTTTATGATTTAGATATTGCGTAATTCGTAAAAGTATGACTTATAAGACAACAAAATGCACTAAACGTAAGAAAATTCGTTCTATATCTCAGAAATTCTTTCGAACCCCGGAATGCCTTAGCCTTCTTCTGGGGGTGTGGCTGCAGAAAGACTTGAAATGGGAGACGCAGGTCACCAGAATGATAGGGAAAGCTAACGGTCGGCTTTTCTTCTTGCGGAAGCTTAAACATTTCAACCTACCCACTCAGGACCTTGTCACCATTTTCACATCGTTTGTAAGACCAGTACTGGAGTATTGCGCGCCAGTTTGGCATCCGGGCCTCACCTGTGCACAGTCAGACAGGCTTGAAGCAGTGCAGCGGAGAGCTGTTCGGACAATTCTAGGCAGACACTTCACTAACTACGAACAAGCCAGGAAGAACTTAAACATCCCACTGCTGTCGGACCGCAGGCGAGATCTGTGCTTTAAGTTCGGAACCTACTTGGAGAGACACAGACCGTCAATGCTACCACCAAAGGGATCGGACTATCATAACAGAACCACCAGAAACTGTGACAAATATCGACATGTGAAATGTAGGACTGACAGACTAAGAAACTCGCCGATCCCCTACGTTGTGCGCCTTTTGAATGCCTAATGTCTTTGTATCTAAGGATATCTGTTGTGTTTAAAGTGTTGCTACACGCACGTATTTGGCTTTATCAATGTCAGAATTTTAATC
>NC_049984.1:18067473-18087008 GCF_000003815.2 Branchiostoma floridae | reverse complement strand
GCTAGGGAGTAACTAACTATGTTGCTCTCGTGCTCACAACTTCACAAAATGAAAATTAATAAAGTAAACTACATGATGATTGGAATATTTTTGTTTGTCGGATATATACAGCATATGGTTATACATATGCTCGTTTATGTAATAAACCTTTTTGCCTAGTTTCTCATATCCTCACTATTACGTCTAGACAGTACATTCTAAATGGTTGCTTTTCGCAGGGCCGGGTACACGTGAAAGGTCCTCCGTATAAAGGATGTTATATAATGTCCTTCCTTCATCAAACAAACGAGTTTCGGAAACTACTTCCAAATACTGTCAATACTCCTGCATATACAGCGTGTGGACAAAGGCGTGCACACAGCTGAAGTGGTTGAAGTACGCCGTGTCAACAAATAAACAACCGTTGTCGTCATGGAGATAATCAGGACGATATCACGACCCGTTACGAGATCACCTCAAGAGTTCTTGTTCTGATATTTTGTTTCCTCGTGCATGCATACAGTTTTGGGACGGTCATATCGCTTTCATGTAGTACTGAATCATTGTGTTCATGGTCTATCTGTTTGTAGGGCTATGTAGCGTTTTAAATGTAGTGATGACACGAAGAAGAAGAAGGCCTTCAATGTAGTATCGGGACTTGAGAATCAGATTTGCAAAGTCAGATTTCTAGTCATTTCTTGACATAATATCTTAAAGTGGCATTCCACTCCAGAAGCGAGTGTTAATTTCTGATAGATGATATTTTGGGGATACAAATGCACCCCTTATTTGTCTTTTCAAAAATAATCCTTTTCTAAATCCAAGCACCTCCATATGTACCCGCTTCTACTGTACTGCATCGTAAATGATTTTGACAACAATATCCCATTGTATATCGACATTCATGGAGCAAAAATTAGATATGGTTGTGTGGTGAAAGCTGATTGACAATCTGAGCACTTAAAACATGAAGAAAAGTTCTATTTGTTTTTGTGGACTTCGGCAGTGGGTTTTCGATATACATAAATCATACAATGTCCATCACTCAGGTTTGTGGTCAAGCAGAGTTACTGAATTAGTGGTCAGAGATTAGCAGTAGGAACATGGGCAGCTCAGAGATGGGCAGTATGCAAAATATTTCGGCATCAACAATAACAGCGTGACCAACGCATGCAAAACTATCCACCAACCAATTGTGACCAAAATATGTCCATCATGACGTATTAAAATTTGTGCACCATAAGTTAGCACAATCTAGGCTTTGGTGAATGATAAAAACAACTAATATTTGCCTACAAGAAAACAGTCTGCTTTTTTCGTTTTTCTTGCCTTAAAAGTGGTAGATTTCATACCTTGTAGTGTTTTCAGTTCGTCAGATTTTCAGTGCCCACAAAACGTCAAATTAAGATATATCTATCCTTCTACATGACACAAAATGAAGACGACTTACCATAAAGATAAGATTCACGGTGATGAAAGTTGTTTTAACTAATATTTGCCTACAAGAAAACAGTCTGCTTTTTGTTTCCTTGCATGCCCTGTAGTGTTTTCAGATTGTCAGATTTTCAGTGCCCACAAAACATGAAATTAAGATATATCTATCCTTCTACATGGCATGAAATGAAGACGACTTACCATAAAGATAAGATTGACGGTGATGAAAGTTGTTTTAACCAATATTTGCCTACAAGAAAACAGTCTGCTTTTTGTTTTTCTTGCCTTGAAAGTGATAGATTTCGTGTCCTGTAGTGTTTTCAGTTCGTCAGAATTTCAGTGCCCACAAAACATGAAATTAAGATATCCTTCAAAATGACACAAACCGAAGACGACTTACCATAAAGATCAGATTGACGGTGATGAAAGTTGTTTTAACGCAGCATTTCATGTCCTGGCTGGTCGCGTCTCCCGTCTGGCCACTGTACCGCGCATTCTTTCACTTCTACACATCACTGGCCTGGTAACCACCTTCTACTCACACAAAGAGCTAACAACCAAAAGGGAGGGGGGAACCTTTATGTGTGATGAGTGGGTGCTTGAACTGTGTGATGAAATACCCCATGTGTCCCACTTGAATACGAAAGTGGACGGTCCCCGTTTGTAAGGGGGCACTCGGTAGAATGAGCTTTGACATCGTTGCCATGGGAACGGAGAAAATATGAAACGTCATAGATGGAGGGCACTTGGTGTGAACCAGGATGTTGTTCCGGTTCAGAGATGATGATATCAAAATGTAGAAGGGAATTTTCTTCTGCCTGGGGCTGCTGACGTTAAGTTTTTATTTTATTTTGTTGGGTAAATATTTTATTTTGAAACATCGCCTCTGGTGTCTTAATCTATAATCTTTTATTTCTTATGTTTCTAGTTATTACAAGGAGTATTATTTCTAAAAGAATAGGCAAAACTAAAAAAAAAACGTATTATCATATAGCTAGGCGCCGCGGACCAATCAGAAGGCCCCGTTCGACGTTAGTTATGATGCCGTAACACACACATACAACGTAGTACAAACACATACGCACACACACACATAAACAAAAACACATATAAAACAAACACACATCACACTCTCGGAAAGCGAAAGAGAGAGAGAGAGAGAGAGAGAGAGAGAGAGAAGCCGAAAGCTAGCTTGCTCACACTGCTCTGGGACCCACTACATAAAAACAGCAGCAAGTATGGCAACATATTGCATTGTGTGTATTTTGAATCGCCAAAACTGACGGACAGACAGATTAACAGACACGCTGATGCTATACGCGGACTAATAGCCAGATAGACAGGCAAACAAACGGACAAACAGCTAGACGGACAGACAGATAGGCGGACAGGCAGATTGACAGACGAACAGACAGACTTACAGACAGTCGGGCAGATTGACAGACAGACGGACAGACAGACAGATTGACAGACGGGCAGACAAATTGGCAGACGTACAGACGGACGGACATACGGACAGACAGACAGATTGACAGAGAGACGAACAGACAGACAGATTGACAGACATACACAGGTAGACAGATTGACGGACAGACGGAGAGAGAGATTGACAGACACACAGACATATTGACAGGTGACAGACAGACAGACAGACAGACAGATTGACCGACAAACAGACGGAGAGACAGACAGACAGACGGAGAGACAGACAGACGGATAGACAGACAGACAGACGGATAGACAGACAGACGGACGGATAGACAGACAGACAGACGGATAGACAGACAGACAGACAGACGGATAGACAGACAGACGGATAGACAGACAGACGGATAGACAGACAGACGGATAGACAGACAGACATACGGATAGACAGACAGACGGATAGACAGACAGACGGAGAGACAGACAGACGGAGAGACAGACAGACGGAGAGACAGACAGACAGACGGAGAGACAGACAGACAGACGGATAGACAGACAGACGGATAGACAGACGGATAGACAGACAGACAGACGGATAGACAGACAGACAGAGTCTCAATAGAACACTGCATGGAGATGACCTGCCGGCCATGACCTTCTCACCAATTGTCCTCCAATTATCCATCCGCAGTTCACGTCCTATTAAAGGGGACTAAAACATCATCAATCAAGATGACAGCCAGACAATAGAGCCAGCATGCCGTCTCACCTTGTGAAATTTTACCTGCGATATCGTACTGAGATAAAGGTATGTTTAATTGGCGGGCAAACATCGCAGTACTATTTAAACTATGGGAAAATGTCAAAACGATATGAATCGATGGGGGCGGTGGACACCAAGTACGAAATAACCATACAGTCTTACCTAATGCTTACACAAGATGGTAGGGCCTGGACTTTTATCATGTGGTTGTGCTAGCTGTTGAATTAAATTTAAGATCCTGTTCATTCAAGCGAAGTGGACAAGGTTTCAATAAAGCGAGAGTAACACGAAGATGTATGCACTTCAGCCCTTGGGGAACTAGTGCTAATGTTTGGGTTGCATCATAAACCAGCTGAATGACGTTGGAAGAAAATGCCGAAGTTCGCAAAATGTTCCAGTTTAACTATGCTGTACACAAAGGCGTATATTTGATGTTACAAATTTGTTAACAAAATATTAGTGTTGACTAAGAGTGAATGTTGAGTGTCAGATTTGATACTAGGAGCACAGATCAATAAACATCGCAACGCCATAATACATAAACTCGTTAGTCATTTTACACCAGGCAAAAACTGAATGGTCTCCACCTAGCGAATTTTGTAGAAACAGCACACTGATGATTTGACTTTCAAACGTTGTACAAACTAAGAATTGTAAAAGTAAGAACTTTGCACTCTCTTACATCCTTTCAATGTAGAAGCGATCTCAATACCATGACAGCAACATTTTTGTTTGACAAAAGCACATCACAAAATAGCCTGAAGTCATATTGAATTTACCGACGCCCAAACATGTTCTCTGTATCACATGACCTTTGTATGACGTTAAAGTTATTAAAAGTTGTGATGATGCAATTTGAACGCGTCACAACGAAAATTCTGACGAAGTTCTCATTTCTATTTTGGGTATTTTTGTGATTACTTATTCAGTACCAATGCAGAAGTGCATCTTTTGTTGAATAAGAAAATTCCAAACATGTTTTAATGATGATAGGTGACAAACTATAACGTTAGACAATGAGTTATTGTGTGTGAGGAGTATAAACCTGACGAGGTGTTTAAACACAAGGACATGCTCAATAATTATAGACCACGGCCGTCTTCATAATGATTGAGTATGATCGGGGTATGTTATTATTCAAGATTATGAACCTTACCATTTTGTTTCCTTCTCTGCATTTTTGGAGGTAAAATCTACAAAGTCAACCTTTGCTTTTTGATAAACTGTTTTGACAACTTTTTATCACTGAAGTTAAAACTATCAGGACAACCGATAAAAGAATAGTAATAGTCCCTATTTTGTAGCTGTCCTTGTCGGCTGGCTTTGTGTCTTTGTTGTAGGAAGGACATGTCACATGAACCTACGATGACACCTGTCGAATGACAATTAAAGTGGAATGAAGCAGTTGTAAGATTTCGCTTGAAGTATTTCACTTATATATTGAATAGACCACCAAACAACAGAGTGCGCGGTGCCTATATATAGGTAACTGTCAATTGATAATTGCCATTTGGTGATAATACATTTATGAAGAAGACCGGTAGCAAAACGCCACAATTAAGCAGATATCGTCTATTAAAAGATTCTGTATGATTCTGGGGGAGGGGGGTACTGTACAATATGGCAGCCTTGTCCTGTGTTTAGAACGTGGCGTCTTTACTTCAAGGTCAGCAGAAAAGGTCGCCACGAGACAGACGCCACCGACGCCCAGTGCGCAGGCGCGCGCCCTAAACAGGTTCTACTAGATCCAGCCTTGAGAGTCTGTAATAGTGAAGACTTTAATAGGCGACCCTTATTATCGCGGCTTGGTGGGAGTCAGTCTGACCACGAAAAAAGGGTCCAGTCCAGCTGTTCCAACCCCGTACAGATGTCTGGGGGAGGTCCGCCCGTGCCTAGCTATGTCCACGATGTTACGAAAGCATTCCAGGTAAGAAAGTCATTCGTAGTTTACGACAGTTTGTGTCAACGGCTGAAATCAGCCGCGTGGTGGGCACACAGTGATTGATAATCGCATCGGAATCACTGGTTATTATTTCGGGTCAATGGAAAATGGCGCAGCGGCGACACAGATAGACGGTGAGCATATTTTCACCAAGTGTAAACGATTTTATGTTTGGAGATATGACGGAGCAACCTGCTGAACTGTTGATATCGTTTCCATGGTTACTATGATAGAATATCTGTGATAAGTTTAATTCAGTGAGGATAGATTTTTCTGGAAAGAGTCTTTTAATTTTGAGCTGTGCTCATCGCATATGAAGCGTTTCTAATTTGTTGAAATTTGCCATCCAAAACTATATTTAGTTCGTATAGAACATTATTTTGTGTCATACAGACTAAGTATTCATGTGCTCCAAAGTTTCGCGACCATTTCAATTTGTTGTGCTTGGACTAGAAAACTTCCCTGCATACACTTAGCCTCCATAGCAGGCTCTCTGGGGCCTTTTTTGCTCATAATACACTTTTGCTGGCCTTTTCTTTTTGTACTTGGTCGCTGATTGCCGGCCGTCACTGATTGCTGGTCCCTGGCGATCCAGTACAAAAAGAAATGGCCAGCAAAAGTGTACTATGAGCCAAAAAAAGCCCCAGAGAGCCTGCTATGGAGGCTAGCATACACTGTCTTTTACTTGCAAATTCCATTTTTATGGACAGTCTCCAAATTTTTCTCTCCGTCTATCTTTGGTCAGATAATGATAAATAAAGTTCTCTGCATTCAAAGTTTTCTGCTTGCAAATTCCATTTTTATGGACAGTCTCCTATTGTTTCTCTGTGTCTATCCTTGGCCAGATAACGGCCAAGGCACCACACTGGTTGGACAAGGGCACATATGAACGGCTTAATTGTGTAGGTGCGGCGGATGGCATGTGTAGCCCAGGGCTGGGTCTCTATTATGGGCAGGTAAAAAGCGCTATCTTGTTTAAGAGTCTGTGGGATCGCAGGAGCGGCGACGGCCGTGTCTTCTGACTGTGGGGTAGCTAGCTGACACAGCGCCGCTGGTAAAACAACAGCTCCCGATATACGCATATAGATATCTTCGATCACCGCGCTGTATCAAAATGTCGCCGTATGCAGTAGTGCGATTTTGTGGAGTCAAGCAAGCCGTGACATTACCGCCTTCTGTCAAGGATTCTGACAACCTTTTTAGTCAAAAGAAATTTCAACGATGCATTCATGAATTTCGAAAGAATGCCGTCAAGTTTGTTGCAGTTAGCTTATCGTACGATGTACGTGCATGCTTGGCACTTACTCTTGGCATCAGCATCGATAGTCTCTATTATGATCACAACAGGACCACACAGCGGCGGAAACACGAAGGTCCCGCCTCCGAGAGACTCCGGCCCGGTCGCCCCAGACAGCGCTGATGAGCCGCGGTACGGGATCATGCGGTGCCGCAGACGTCGACGACACCTAAGCGTCTTCAAGAATCCTCTGCAGCAAGACGTCTTCAGGTGACAAGGTCATTCTCAGGTAATCTACTCTATATACAAGGTGCTAATTCTGGAGCCCCTAAGAAATACTTAAATCCTGAGGCTTAACCTAAAAATGTTGGTGGATTGCATGAGCGCGAAGGTGACGGTAGACTAAGTGAACATGGCCCACACCAATCTTTCCTGTTTATTTGTGTTATTTTCTTTCACACAGAATTTACACGTTTGCATGAATTCATCGTTAATTGGGCATCTAAAACTATTTTCAGATCACCAGTTCTAGCTATATCTATTCCATGTGATCTAGATATGTTCACTCTGTTCAGTTTAACTTAGACCTAGAAAATGGCGACTTTGGTCAATGATGCTAATACGTAAACAGAGATTAACATAGTTCATTTCCAGTCTTCTGTACAATCGGATCATCTCCGTCTTGGTTCACCAACAATGACTTGTGCGTGGTTGAACATCGCAAGAATAACTCATTTATTTACATCCAATTCTACATGTGCAACTAATTTTTCTGACAGGCTAGAGGGTCAATGACAAGATAACAAAATCAGTGACATAGTCTCAAAGCACACTATTAAACGGTGTACTACACCGAGTTTTCTTAAACATTTGTGGCGTTGACAATTGGTGACGTATTAACAATCTCTATTCGTTTTTACTCATAACGGCATACTAGACGAGGCACTGTCTCAAGGCCATTTTGTTCATTACTTGGCGCATTGTTAACTCTTCGCTTGAAGCGTTTTTTGTCCATTACTTGGCTGCAAATAAAGCCCAAACTCAAAATAAATCGTGTTTATCAGAGTACCAAATCCTACTAATTTCAAATTAAACCTAGTAATTCTTGAGTAACATTGTGGGAAGGGACATATAGCACCATAGTTTATGTTTGTAATTTTCGGTTACCAATTAGACTGGTCCAGAATATGGCCGTTTTGCAGAACCAACAAGACAGTAACAGCTTTTTCCTGACTTATATGCTGTTCAATGACACTTTGATGGCTCTTAAGACACAAGAAGATTTTCTTCTGGATGATTTCATAGTTTTTGTCACAGTTCAGAACTGCACACTTGAGTGGATACGTTGTTTGTGCCCACCTTCAGTGCACGCACCGCCCACCAATTACTCAAAGCTAAAAGATCAGGCGGAGTAATTTTACTTATCCCTGCCCTTGCTGCAATTACGTGTCATCTCTAACCGAGGCACACCTTTTTTTGTTCAGGATGAACAAAAGAGTCCGATGTGGAAAGTTGCAGGACAAGTTTAGTCCTGCGGCAGCTGTGACGTAGACGGTTTGGGCGGACCACGGTTACCTCTGAAAGAACGTCAGAAGTCACGGTGGGGGTCTACGCGCACAACATAGCGCTGGGAGAACTGTCTTTTCCCCGCTAAGATACAGAAAACACTCAGCAAAACCGAGAAGTGTTGTCAGAAGAGGTTGAAACGTTCAACAACACGACTGCCTCCAAGTCTACAGAATAAAGGTAAGCCGCCCGAGTTCAAAATTATGGGGTGAGGCACTCTGTGTCATTTCCTCATTGTGTGTGTCAAGATAGAAAGCAGTATACTGCGCCGATTCAATGAAGTAAATTTGCAGTTTCAAGTCAATCACGGACTTTTGTAACCACAATCTGTTCTCACAAACAAACGATTAATACTGATTGATAGAAAAGTCCATGTGTGTGTGTTATTGTTAAGAGCTGGTCACCATTTTGTTTGAGTGTATACTTGTTCACAAAGTAACAGGCCTAAATATACAATAGCCACTTTGTTTCCTTACAAACATGTCAAGACCGTCAAGTGCTGTCTTGGACACTGGGCGAAATGAATCTTTGCACTTCTGACACAGTGACAGTCAGCAAACTTGCCTTGTACTGATCAAATTCTCAATAGATTACCTAGCTTATGGCGTACAGGGTCTGCATGCCTATAGTACGGTAGGAACTTACAAATGTCCTTTTTCTACTAATATCACTGTGTTTAGGTCTACATGAGTCTGTGTTCCTTTCTTACATTGTTAACCCTTTCTGGAAACTACGACATGCTTATATATGGGTGGGACTCAGTGTCAAAGAGGTTATGATTCATATTCTACACATACTTATGTTTCTTGTCACCTTGAAGAACCCTCCGTCAAATACTTGGCAAATACTTTCTTAAGATAGACAATTACTAAAGTTAATGAACTGTAATTTTAAAGGTACACGGTTGTATCTTTGCAGTGATTTTGGTTCAACATGTTGATAACAACACCAGATAGTCTAATTATCGTGGCTTGGTGCAGAGCACCACACCCAGTGAGGTCATGACAACTCAGGTCAACTGTAATTTTGGATTGAGTTCAAATTGGGCGTGGAACAAATTCTTAAGCACATTCTTAAGCTTCATCATAATTAGTGTCCTTGTGTTTTATCCTTTCTTGTTGAAAAGTGGTTGTCGTTATATGTTTTAACGATGAAACTACTCGTGACCTTAATGGTACTTAAAAATTCCTTCCATTCAAGGTCATCTTAGAGTTTCTAGTTTTGACGCTTTCTACACTACACTATTAGATACATGCATACTGGCATAATCTGTATCTTTCCTGTGGTTTCAAAATCGCCCCCAATTGTTGAAAACAAACCCCGCAAGATGCACCTAATCTACATCATATCTACATTACTAATTTTATCCATAATAATCCAACAAGATGCCCATTGAATTGAATTAAGTTGAAGGTCACTGTGCTTATTAATTGCTTCTTTAAAATCCATCCACTTGTCGTACATATTTAGATTAGTCACATGGCCTGACATGTCCCTTTCGCCTTGTCTGTTTAAATCTCTAAAGCGCTTTCTTTACTGTTTATTTGTTTGTTTGTATAGATCATCGACTGTTTGTCAAGGTTTAGGTTATAAAGAATCAGGAATTTTCTCACAAATGGGCCGTATAATTGGGATAAATAACAGTCAGCTATCTAAATCCTTTCTGCTTCTTATCTTTCTTATTTCTTGTGGTTTCAATGTTCTTTCTAGATTCCCGACTGCTTGTCAAGGTTTAGGTTATAAAAGATCCGACTCTTTGTCACATGGAGACCGGATAACCAGGTGTAAATAGCAGACAGGTATGCGCCGCCATGGAGAGTTAAAGACCCGACAGGGCCACAGTGCGCCTCGGGACAATTCCTGTGCCAGGCGTGTCTGTACACGGTGGATCCGCCCTGACCGTCATCGGGACAAAATACCATCTTCTCTGCCGAATTTCCCTCACTTTCCCACACATTATGACAGGGTTTTGTCAAATTTGATCAAATCGACAACTTCCTAGCAAGTTTAGGCGATGCGCTGCGATCCAGATGTACCCATCGCCCTATTCATGGCGGCACCTTGAGAGGTGACCAATTTTCTAATCCAGTGACCCGAAATAACCTGCTTTCAGCAGAGAGACTGTATGCAACCCATTCATAAAGGCACGCGTTTAGATATAAGCTTGCAACAATTTACACATGAAAAACGGAACAAATGTTGTTGTTGTTTTTTCTTAAATGTGTACACCCGTCAAATGCGGTCAGTTCAGCTCTTGTTCTTACCAGGGGTTCGTTACAAGTCCAGCCTGTAGCTGCAGGCAAGGAGGTTATATAGACTGCAGGTGTCAATGCTTATAATAATACGAAAAGGTTTCCCGCTACGTCTTACATTGTTCTACGTGGAGTAAGTAGAGTTCAGCTCTCATTGGCAAGTTTTCTGGGATTCTCGGACTCCCTGTACAGTTAATAAATGCACAATACTAAACAATTCTTGCTAAGGAACATCAGTATTTTTGTGTGTGAATCTTTGTTCTTTCCGTGTCAACTGTGAAACTATGCTAACTACTCACAGTTACATAATGACAATCAAACGTTTTTAGCTACTTCATGTCCCTTTTACAAATTTTGTGAAGTATCTGGACTACATCGTTTACACAATTCAATTAATTTTTTTGTATCTGTTAGTCTTCAAATGTATGACTGTTTTGTGCTATCTTTCATACTGTACAAATGGCAGCTTTGATATAAGTTGCACTGCTTCAATTGAGTCCTTCGTCTTGTTTTCTTAATCTTTTCTTATAAAGAAAATGCACCAAACTGATTTTTTTTTTAGAAATGCAGAATTCATAACACGACACTGTCTTGAAATCGCCTTGTCGGTGTGATTCCTACATGTTATTTGCGACATTGAGTGAGTTTATCTTGTAGTAGGCTAGGAAGTTCCTAAAACCTGTGAGGAAATTGATTTACAGTTGTCTATAAAGGTCACTAAATCGACGTTTCGAAATGAGATCTTTGTATGGACGCAGTTTAATGGCATTTGGGTGTTCTTTTCAACAGGAACACATCTTCAGAATGGAAACTTCTCCGTCGGTTGGGCGCTGGCTTCTCCTTGCACTGGTCATGGGATCAACATGTAAGCTGATTGTTCAAGGTACGGTCTTCCATGATGTTGTATCCAATGGTGTTTAAAAAGTACTGAAGTAGCTTGTTGTTTTGCCTTAGCCACCATATGAAGCTACAAACTCATAAAGATTACAAAAAAAACTACGTTTAAACAAAACTTAGAATTTTACGGTGATTCATTAATAGATAACTTGGCATCATCGACAAGAACCAAACAAGAATGAATTTAGAATAAATCCGTCATTTTGCTTACAATATGTTTTAATGCTCTACAGGACAAACAGCTTCAACGTCTTTAGAAATACCTCAAGCATCTGCAACTTCAACTCCTACTCCTTCTCAGCGACCCTCAAATGTGTCACCGACAGTCAGTCAAACTGTAGCTCCATCTCCCAGTCCATCTGTGTTCACAGTGCCGACAGTCAGTCCAACTGTAGGTCAAAGTCGGACTTTGTCACCGACAGTCAGTCAAACTGTAGCTCAATCTCCAAGTCAATCTGCGTCCACAGTGCCGACAGCCAGTCCAACAGTAGCTCCAACAGTGTCACCGACTGTCAGTCCATCTGTAGCTCCATCAGTGTCACCAACAGTCAGTCCATCTGTGCCTCCATCTCCAACTGCGTCACCGACAGTCAGTCCAACTGTAGCTCCAACATTGTCACCGACAGTTAGTCCAACTGTAGCTCTATCTCCATCAATGTCACCTACGATCAGTCCATCTGTAGCTCCATCTCCAATAGTGTCACCGACAGTCAGTCCAACAGTAGCTCCAACAGTGTCACCAACAGTCAGTCAGTCCAACAGTAGCTCCAACAGTGTCACCAACAGTCAGTTCATCTGTGCCTCCATCTCCAACTGCGTCACCGACAGTCAGTCCAACTGTAGCTCCAACATTGTCACCGACAGTCAGTCCAACTGTAGCCCCATCTCCATCAGTGTCACCTACAGTCAGTCCATCTGTAGCCCCTTCTCCATCAGTGCCACCAACAGTCAGTCCAACTGTAGCCCCATCTCCATCAGTGTCACCTACAGTCAGTCCATCTGTAGCCGCATCTCCATCAGTGTCACCAACAGTCAGTCCAACTGTAGCCCCATCTCCATCAGTGTCACCTACAGTCAGTCCATCGGTAGGTCCATCTCCATCAGTGTCACCTACAGTCAGTCCAACTGTAGCCCCATCTCCATCAGTGTCACCTACAGTCAGTCCATCGGTAGGTCCATCTCCATCAGTGTCACCAACAGTCAGTCCATCTGTAGCTCCATCTCCATCAGTGTCACCAACAGTCAGTCCAACTGTAGCCCCATCTCCATCAGTGTCAACTACAGTCAGTCCATCGGTAGGTCCATCTCCATCAGTGTCACCAACAGTCAGTCCATCTCTAGCTCCATCAGTGTCACCTACAGTCAGTCCATCGGTAGCTCCATCAGTGTCACCAACAGTCAGTCCATCGGTAGCTCCATCTCCATCAGTATCATCTCCATCAATGTCACCTTCGGTCAGTCCATCTGTAGCTCCATCCCCAACAGTGTCACCAACAGTCAGTCCATCTGTAGCTCCATCTCCGACAGTCGGTCTATCTGTAGCTCCATCACTGACAATCAGTCCAACTGTAGCTCCATCAGCGTCACCGACAGTCAGTCCATCTGTAGCTCCATCAGTGTCACCAACAGTCAGTCCATCTGTAGCTCCATCTCCAACAGATTCACCAACAGTCAGTCCATCTGTAGCTCCAACAGTTTCACCAACAGTCAGTCCATCTGTAGCTCCACCAGCGTCACCGACAGTCAGTCCAACTGTAGCTCCACCAGTGTCACCTACAGTCAGTCCATCTTTAGCTCCATCAGTGTCACCGACAGTCAGTCCATCTGTAGCTTCACCAGCGTCACCGACAGTCAGTCCAACTGTAGCTCTACCGGTGTCACCGACAGTCAGTCCATCCGTAGCCCCATCTCCATCAGTGTCACCAACAGTCAGTCCATCTGTAGCTCCATCTCCAACAGTTTTACCGACAGTCATTCCAACTGTAGCTCCAACAGTTTCACCGACAGTCAGTCCATCTGTAGCTCCATCTCCAACAGTGTTACCGACTGTTAGTAGATCTGTAGCTCAAACAGTGTCACCGACAGTCAGTCCATCAGTAGCTCCATCTCCAACAGTTTCACCGCCAGTCAGTCCATCTGTAGCTCCATCTCCGACAGATAGTCCATCTGTAGCTCTATCAGTGTCACCGACAGTCAGTCCAACTGTAGCTCCATCAGTGTCACCTACAGTCAGTCCATCTGTAGCTCCATCTCCGACAGTAAGTCCATCTGTAGCTCCAACAGTGTCACCGACAGTCAGTCCATCTGTATCTCCAACAGTGTCACCAACAGTCAGTCCAACTGTAGCTCCATCAGTGTCACCTGCATTCAGTCCATCTGTAGCTCCTTCACTGACAGTCAGTACATCTGTAGCTCCATCAGTGTCACCGACAGTCAGTCCATCTGTAGCTCCATCTCCATCAGTGTCGCTGACGGCCAGTCCTTCTGTAGCTCCAACAGTGTCACCGACAGTCAGTCCATCTGTAGCTCCATCTCCAACAGTAAGTCCAACTGTAGGTCCATCTCCATCAGTGTCACCAACAGTCAGTCCATCTCTAGCTCCATCAGTGTCACCTACAGTCAGTCCATTGGTAGCTCCATCAGTGTCACCAACAGTGCCATCAACAGTCAGTCCATCTTTAGCTCCATCTTTAACAGTGTCACCGACAGTCAGTCCATCTGTAGCTCCATCAGTGTCACCTTCAGTCAGTCCAACTGTAGCTCCATCTGCATCAGTGTCATCGACAGTCAGTCCATCTGCATCAGTGTCACCGACAGTCAGTCCATCTTTAGCTCCAACAGTGTCACCGACAGTCACTCCATCTGTAGCTCCAACAGTGTTACCAACAGTCAGTCCATCTGTAGCTCCATCACTGATAGTCAGTCCATCTGTAGCTCCATCTCCGACAGTCAGTCCATCTGTAGCTCCAACAGTGTCACCGACAGTCAGTCCATCTGTAGCTCCAACAGTGTCACCAACAGTCAGTCCATCTGTAGCTCCATCTCCATCAGTGTCACCTACAGTCAGTCCATCAGTAGCTCCATCAGTGTCACTGACAGTCAGTCCATCTGTAGCTCCAACAGTGTCACCAACAGTCAGTCCATCTGTAGCTCCATCTCCATCAGTGTCACCTACAGTCAGTCCATCTGTAGCTCCATCACTGACAGTCAGTCCATCTGTAGCTCCATCTCCGACAGTTAGTCCATCTGTAGCTCCAACAGTGTCACCGACAGTGAGTCCATCTGTAGCTCCAACAGTGTCACCAACAGTCAGTCCATCTGTAGCTCCATCACAGACAGTCAGTCCATCTGTAGCTCCATCAGTGTCACCAACAGTCAGTCCATCTGTAGCTCCATCTCCATCAGTGTCACCTGCAGTCAGTCCATCAGTAGCTCCATCAGTGTCACCAACAGTCAGTCCATCTGTAGCTCCATCTCCATCAGTGTCGCTGACGGCCAGTCCTTCTGTAGCTCCATCAGTGTCACCGACAGTCAGTCCATCTGTAGCTTCAACAGTGTCACCAACAGTCAGTCCATCTGTAGCTCCATCTCCAACAGTGTCGCCTACAGTCAGTCCATCTGTAGCTCTATCAGTGTCACCGACAGTCAGTCCATCTGTAGCTCCATCTCCAACAGTGTCGCCGACGGCCAGTCCTTCTGTGGCTCCAACAGTGTCACCAACAGTCAGTCCATCTGTAACTCCATCACCGACAGTCAGTCCATCTGTAGCTCCATCAGTGTCACCAACAGTCAGTCCATCTGTAGCTCCATCTCCGACAGTCAGTCCATCAGTAGCTCCATCAGTGTCACCGACAGTCAGTCCATCTGTAGCTTCAACAGTGTCACCGACAGTCAGTCCATCTGTAGCTCCATCTCCAACAGTGTCACCAACAGTCAGTCCATCTGTAACTCCATCACCGACAGTCAGTCCATCTGTAGCTCCATCAGTGTCACCTACAGTCAGTCAATCTATAGCTCCATCAGTGCCACCTACAGTCAGTCCATCTGTAGCTCCATCTCCATCAGTGTCACCTACAGTCAGTCCATCTGTAGCTCTATCAGTGTCACCGACAGTCAGTCCAACTGTAGCTCCATCAGTGTCACCAACAGTCAGTTCATCTGTGTCATCTACAGTCAGTCCATCTGTAGCTCCATCAGTGTCACCTACAGTCAGTCCAACTGTAGCTACATCTCCATCAGTGTCACCTTCAGTCAGTCCATCTGTAGCTCCAACAGTGTCACCAACAGTCAGCCCATCTGTAGCTCCATCTCCATCAGTATCATCTCCATCAATGTCACCTTCGGTCAGTCCATCTGTAGCTCCATCTCCAACAGTATCACCGACAGTCAGTGCATCTTTAGCTACGTCACCAAGTCTGTCCATGATTCCGGTGCCAAGTGTTTCACTATCGGCAACAGCATCCCTGACTCCAGCGCCAAGTGTGTCACCATCAGCATCCCTGACTCCAGTACCAAGTGTTTCTTTATCAGCTACAGCATCCCTGACGCCAGTACCAAGTGTGTCACCATCAGCATCCCTGACTTCAGTACCAAGTGTGTCACCATCAGTAACCGCATCCCTGACTCCAGCGCCAAGTGTGTCACCATCAGTAACCGCATCCCTGACTCCAGTCCCAAGTGTGTCACCATCAGTAACCGCATCCCTGACTCCAGTACCAAGTGTTTCATCATCGGTGACAGCATCCGTGACTCCAGTCCCAAGTTTTTCCCCATCAGTAACAGCATCCTTGACTCCAGCGCCAAGTGTGTCACCATCAGTAACCGCATCCCTGACTCCAGTACCAAGTGTTTCACCATCAGTAACTGCATTTCTGACTCCAGTACCAAGTGTGTCACCATCAGTAACAGCATCCCTGACTCCAGCGCCAAGTGTGTCACCATCACCAAGTCTGTCCCTGACTCTGTCGCCAAGTGTGTCACCATCAGTAACAGCATCCGTGACTCAAGCACCAAGTGTGTCACCATTAGTAACAGTATCCCTGACTAGAGCGCCAACTGTGTCACCATCAGTAACAGCATCCTTGACTTCAGTACCAAGTGTGTCACCTTCAGTAACCGCATCCCTGACTCCAGCGCCAAGTGTGTCACCATCAGCAACAGCATCCTTGACTCCAATACCAAGTGTGTCACCATTAGTAACAGCATCCCTGACTCCAATCTCAAGTGTGTCACCATCAGTAACAGCATCACTGACTCCAGCGCCAAGTGTGTCACCATCGTTGACAGCATCACTGACTCCAGCACCAAGTGTGTCACCATCAGTAACAGCATCGTTGACTCCAGCGCCAAGTGTGTCACCAACAGTAACCGCATCCCTGACTCCAGTCGTCCCAAGTGTGTCACCATCATTAACCGCATCCCTGACTCCAGTCCAAAGTGTGTCCCCATCAGTAACAGCATCCCTGACTCCAGTACCAAGTGTGTCACCATCAGTAACAGCATCCTTGACTCCAGTACCAAGTGTGTCACCATCAGTAACAGCATCCTTGACTCCAGTACCAAGTGTGTCACCATCAGTAACAGCATCCTTGACTCCAGTACCAAGTGTGTCACCATCAGTAACAGCATCCGTAACTCCAGCACCAAGTGTGTCACCATCGGTGACAGCATCCGTGACTCCAGCGCCAAGTGTGTCACCATCGGTAACAGCATCGTTGACTCCAGTACCAAGTGTGTCACCATCAGTAACAGCATCGTTGACTCCAGCACCAAGTGTGTCACCATCAGTAACAGCATCGTTGACTCCAGCACCAAGTGTGTCACCTTCAGTAACAGCTTCCTTCACTCCATCACGAACTCCAGCAGTGAGTGTTATCATGACTACGTCGCTGACGTCATCTCCAACACCAAGTTCGTCAGTGCAGCCAAGCCCGTCTATGGCAAGTTGATTGTCTATGTTTCTTCGTTATTTTTTTTAAACACACAAGCCGTACATTTCTCATTTGTTAGTGCATATAGCAATTAACTTTCTTCATACAATATGACGTTTAATCTGTAACAATACATCCGCAGGTGAGCACTGCGACTGTTAGTCCATCTTCAGCTGTCCCAACAACGTTTCCCCCATTTGTTCCAGACGGTAAGTTGACGATTGTGCTTGTCTGCTCGTATAACTTTATACCAGACCTGTACCTTAAGTACAAGCTGTGTAAAAGCAACCTGTTAGGGCTTATCCATTCACACCGGAGATGATATTCTGTCTGATCGAAGAGTGTGGTGAGTGCTTGAGATGTGGATCTCTCCTCCAACAATTCCTAATCTGAACGAGATGCGGATGCACCATTTATGTCGTTCCTGTTATCGTAGTACTCTTTCATACAGATACATTTCTATATTGAGCTGCGTCAGATATTTTCCGATATATCTTATAAAGATGGTGACCGTCCACAAGGCTACATTTCATTATTACTTTGACGGAGTCTGTCGTTACTAATGATTGGTGACCTTGCAGTCGTTACAAGGCTATGTGACTACCTAATAGTTTATACGTCATTTCTCTTTTATCTCTGGCTACAGCTGACGTAAACGTTGGCGATGTCATCCCGGTGAACGCAGCCCCGCCGGTGTTCTCTCCTGCCGGGGACGTGCCGACCTCCCTTGACGTCGCCATCGCCTCCGTTAAGGCCATCCCTGCCAACCCGAGGTGGGACAACTTCAACATGGCGGTCTTCCTGGCCAACAGTAACAACCTCGACACGGCGAGTCAGAAATCCGGGCCATACCAGATCGAACCGGATCCTAATGGACCCAACACGCTGAGATCGGAGATACCGGCTGGTGGCGAACTCCTCTTCAGCAACGCCACGGCGATGGTTAGGATTCCCTCTAGCGAGTGTAACCAGTACTCCCACATGTGTGTCGTCATCACAGCTGCGGAAAACGCCACGTTCAACGACTCCGTTTCCACAGACAACACCAGATGCTTCCCAGCAAACAACGGGCGAACATTTGATGTCGACTGTCGATCAGGTATGATAACGTTTATAATTGTTCATCATCATATTCATCATTACTGTGGCGTATCAGAAACTACATTGCCATTGTTCTCCATTGTCTCTTGTCTTTTGCTAATCATCTACAACCCATCCCTGCAAAACTGTACTATTCTCATCCAAGTTATTGTATGGCCACGTTTTCTATAATCTACTCTGGGTTCCATTTCGAATTCACCCTAGGTAGTCGCATCAGCCCTCGGTCTTTGTACTGATATGTAAATGTACGGGTTTCATTTTATACCAAATACAATGTTGCGACGAGATTTCCATTCAGTGCATTTAATTTCTAAAGCATTTTCACAACCTATTAGCGTCGATGAATTGTCTACTTCCACCCATAGATGTGCGGACTTCCGATTTCAAGATCTCCGGCACGGACCCGGCCGTACTTGTACCAGGTCAGCCCGTCAACGTCAGCTTCGAGTTCACCTTCACGAACAGCAACGGTACAGCGGACGTCCGACCGAACCCAAGCGGCAACCCGAACTTCTTGCCCGCCATCGTCCTGTCAGACTCCTCGGAGCTGGAGAACGCGACCGTACGGACCAGGAGAGCCACGGACCAGGTTCCAGTCGAGGTTGTTCTGGACCCCAGCTCACAGGAGAGGTTGGCCGACGGCCTCCAAGCGGGGCAGTCTATCACGTTACGGGGAAGCGCACTTTTCACCATTCCCAAGGACAGGTAAACTGTTTTCTACAGCAAAGTATATGTTGTATTAACCAGTATGTCGGACATGAAAAAATAACTGTTCGGAACATGTATGATAATTAATCCTTATCTTCGAAAAGAAAGGTGTTAGGGCGTTCCTGTACTGATGACCCTTTCCTGGTTATCTAAGCGTCTCTATGCTTCAGCTATGCTTGAGCTATTCTGGTGCATTTGGTTACAAATCGCTTCATGTATGCTTTCTAATGCTATATTTTGCCTGGTATTGAGATAGTGGATTCTGGTACATAGATAAACGTAAGTTAGATCTATAGCGGCG
>NC_049984.1:18057307-18067096 GCF_000003815.2 Branchiostoma floridae | reverse complement strand
CTGGATCGTCAACTCAAGAGACTCTGACAAACTCAGCGCCGATTCGCCCACCGAGCTACCAATGAGCTTCAACGTGACAAACCTGGATGGAGGCGGGAACCTTGCAGCCAACACCAGGGATAACTACGCCCCCTTGCTGTACTTCAGTAACACTGCAGAACTCGAGCAGGCCACCAAGCTGTCACCCCCAATACCACTCCAGCTACAACCAGGAGATCAGACAAACCTGAGGAAAGCTCTACCAATCGGTCAGATGCACCAGTTCTTGACTGCATCGGCCAATGTGAGTCTCCCGAGGGAAGACTGTTCCTCTTACACCCACCTGTGTCTGTTCATCGCTGAGAGAAACTACCCTGAGAAAGACGTAAACAACAACGACATCTGCAGGCCGCTGGGCTCGCAAGACGGCGCTGTTGTCAACGCTGCATGTCCGACCAGAGGTGTGTTGTACAGTTTGTTTCTTTTCGGTTTTAGGCTTTGGCAACTTGGGGATAACATAAAGAAAATTAAGAGTTGGCAAAATGTTGTCTGTAACGTGCCAGGTAGTCTTGTTGACAATATTGTATTATCATAGTTACATCAATGTAAAGCTATAGTTTCGATTGAAAGCAATATACTAGTAGTATTTTTGTTTAATAAGAATGCAACTTGAACTCTTGAAAAACGTCCAAGGCCGAAGAGTGCTACTTCAAGGTCAGATAAAGGTTTTTAAAACCTGAGGATATAAATAGTAGAGCATTTATAAGCTAGTTAATATCTTATCTGGTTATTTGACCTGTGTGTGTGTTTGTTTGTTTGTTTGTTTGTTTATTGTTGTTTACCTCCGATAGTTACACCATGGTGGGTGTGGCTGATTGTGGCGCTGTGTATCCTGTTCCTGCTGCTGTTACTGCTGTGTCTCTGCTGCTGGATCTGCGGCGCTGGGAGGAAAAAGAAGAAGGACCAAGACATCGTAAGTACCTCTGTCTGCATCTTACGTATCAGAGACACGTCTCCAAGCAGATTTTCAGTTGGAAAATTGTGACCGTTTCTGAAAATCAGAATCAGAAAACGCTCACAACATTCCCATGCAATTAGCCAACCTCTACTTAGAGAGAGAACACATTTACCATGTGATGGGAATTAAATATGAATTTCTATCTACATGTTCGAGATTTCATGATATCATTGTTTATATGATATACTTGTCTATTGTATTCAATTTTTCTCAATGGATGAAACATTGAGAAGCTTTCAATCATCATTATCACCACCATCAGCGTTCAGTACACACTGTAATATGCCATGCACTGTATTCATAGTACGACAGAAGAAAATGCTTTAGCGTTCCAGATTATTTATGATTCACTTATTCTCTGCAGAGCTTGTATTCGCTGACGTACATCGACAACACAGCTGGTTTTGTGCCTTACACTTACAACCCTGTCACCAGCAGACCGGGACGCCTGCCCGTCAATGTAAGTTCGTACATCTTCAGTTCAGTTCAGTTCATCCTCATATTCATAAGGGGTGCCATCTTGATAGCAATAATTTACATCTCAAATCACATCTTTGCCATTTAACCCTGGTGGATATGAGTATATAATCATGATGATTGTCGTCATTCTGTTTTCTGTAGCAACCGGTAGTGATGAAGTTCCAGCAGTATAACCTCCCCCGAGGCTGGGACCACGCGCACGAGTCCGTCAACAGGATGAACAACGTTCCGTGGGCCGACGAGGGCCCGTCCAAGGTAGGCAACACGGTCAACACTTTACTCTTGATATGCCTTAGTCTACCCAGTACCTTCGTCTCTGGCCCATCGGGCCGCTTTTTCTTCCACCGCGTCTCTGTCTTTCTTTCTTTGTTGTTTGTGCATTTTTCTTTTCTCGGCGCCAGCAAGAGCCAACCGACTTGTAGATCTTTCTCTGTGTCTAGGGCGTGGTCACATAGGTCGTGTGATCGTAGTACCATCGCTAACTTCGGGCATTTTTGAGGACAGAAATATACGTCTCCTTGGTACACAGAAATATACGTCTCCTTGGTACACAAAAAGCTGTTTTGGATCTATGTTTGTGGTTGGTTCTGTCTCGGCCTACATGTACTTGAAAATCTTATGAAGTTATGGTCTCAAAATCGTGCGACGATCGCACGACCTATGTGACCGCGCTCTTAGTTACCATGTCAGTCTTGCTCAGTCTTTTAATGCTTCGCCTAGTAGCTGTTCAGTTTTCTGTCAAATTCACCTTAGTCCTTTTCTCTTATCAGCTTTGTCACTTCCTTTTTGTGTGTCTTAAGACTACCTTGTTAGTCACTCTCGGTTTCTGTCTGTGATCTCCAAGGTTGGCAAGAGCGGCGTCGAGTCCATAATCAGCAGGGTGGCTGGCAAGAGAAAATCCGTCAATCTCACCAAATATGGCGTTCTGCCGGAAAATCTGAACAACCAGCCAGACAGAAACAACCAACGAGAGAGAAACAATGGACCAGAGAGAGGTGGGGCATCAGTGACGGTCGACTTCAAATGAAGAAGAGGAGATGATCATAGAAAGGTGCGTTCTCTTCCTATTGTCATTCATTTCGGAAGGCTTAGTGGGCTATGTGCTTATGTTAGGAAAGTTATCGATCCAAAATAGAGGTCGGTTTTAATGCTAATTTCTAGTTCCATGTTATAAGGTGTCACTTCTGTCATTAAGAATAGTAAGGGCACCCTCACTGTGTGGCTTGGAAAAACACTTGACGAGTAATATAATGCAGTATCTAACTCTAACAAGACAAGCCATTTGATGTTATTGAAGCTGGTTTGTAAGGCTGAAGGGTTGCCATATCGACAGAAAAATAGAAATACGTAACTTACATAAAAGTATACCAAATAGAAGTCTATTTCCACGGCATGGAGTCGGCACGGGTGAGAAGTTAGCCAACCATCCGGCTGGTATGTGCAACCCGGGTGGTGGTTGACTTCTTTCTCGTTACGTCTCAATAACCACCTAGTTGCGGGATGTGCGAAAAGCAAACGTTTTCACCATAACCATTACTCACTTTTAATGAATATATTCGCTCCATTAAGCTATTAAGAACAGGTCAGAAAAGGAGAGTTACTAAATACATTCTGTACATAGTATAGTGTGGGTACAGCTCTCTAGTGGGTTCAGCCTTTTCTGTCTTCATTGTGAGGATAGAAATGTAAGAAAAGGCAGGCGCAAGTTAAGGTGCATAGAAAATGTGAATCCGTTCATACGTCTGTGCTTAAGTGTTATGAAGTACTGTGTTTTATGCAACGTACAGAGTTTGTTCTATATGTATCTGACATTGCCCTGCTTTTTCTTGCAGAAGCTGAGACGAAGAATTTTGCTGGCTACAGCTTCTGTAAATGGCAGGAAGTTCATACATCTCATATATCAAGAGCCAATATATCATATGAATTGAATATTATATATCATATTATGAAATTGTTGCCATCATTATGTATACTTTTGCACATTTTAACTCATAGCTCCGCATTTGACAATCTACCATAAATAATCAATTTGAATACAACATTTATTAAGCATTTGCTGCCATCAACATCATATCTTATTATTTGATGTGAAATTCCAAAACAATACATATCAGCCAGCCATGGCATTTAACGTTAGATACGTACTCATATCTATACATCGCATACGTGTACAACAGCCTCATTTAACTTGCTTGAAGAATTAAATATTTTTTACTGATTTTCAAAAATTCACTCTCTTCTTTGTGTATAACTTGTCTGAGCTCGAGTGCGTGTTAGATATTTCAAGTTTCCGATGATGATATAGTTTTGAGCATATTTGTCGGGGCAACAACATATACAACATTTAGACATCTGCATGCTACATCATCTATGCCCAAACTGTTCTCTCAATCCTGGACACGAGCACGAAGAAAACATTGAAGTCCGCGAAGTGAGAAGTAAGACTACCATCCCGTGTGTGCTGTACCGGGGTGGGGTCTTGCTTCTTTCTTAGCGGGTTTACAACACGACGATGGACGGTACTGCATGATCCTATACAATGATCCCAAAAACACATCAAAATCCACAATAGTGTGGTTATAGAAAGCTGGAAGGATTCCAAGTGGCCGTGGCAGTCTCCAGAGTTAAATCCAACTGAGAATTTATGGTGGGATCCAACGAAAGCTGTTGTAGCACCTCAAAACAATGCTGAATTGGAGACCATTGGCATTGCACAAGTGAAATGGTCCCAAAGAGTGCTGCCAGAAGCTTGTGATAGGCTATCATCTTGTTTACAGCAGGTAGTTGCAGCTAAGGGGTGCTACACGAAGAACTAAAGACACATCTTTGCAGGGGATTGAATAATTTTGCAACCTGCTTTTTCAATAAAATTTGCATATTTAGATGAACTATGAAATAGAATCTTAATTTTTGCTCTTGTATGAAATTGTTATAAACTATCTGTTCACAAGTCATATGATTTGGTACTATTCTACTGTTGTAATGTTTCTTATTTTACCAAAATAACCAAATTGTGAGGAGGGTTGAATAATTTTGCATGCAGCTGTAGTCTGTGTATCTCACACTCTGCTGTCTGGGGCCGTAACTGCGAATGTTGGGCGGGCTGCTACAAGCGAGATTTAACCAGGCTATGCAGTGGAGCTCTGGCGCGTATGTCACTCTATGAGTTAGGATCGAAGTTCACTCCAATAAAGCTATGAAGAAATCTCTTCGATATAGTTTAAGTAGGCGAAAGATGAAAATAATGATGATGGTCATTATCACCTTATCAGAGATATCTTCGTAACATTTTTTTAAAGCCCAGACATGGATCATGATCCCTAACGTTATATTTAAATAAACTTGCAAATAAACCTCTCCTTTAAAAGATACTTCCGTGAAGATAGCGATGGACATTTCACAGTTTCTAATCAATATTGTAAAGTTTGTAGTGCATGTAACGCATCACTTCACCAAACTAAGTGCAGTCACTTGTGGGTATAAACGATTAGTTTTGTAGTATTGAACTGAACCCACTCACTCACGGCCCATAACCTCAGTGGTCGTAGGGGCTCCACAACATCCGAACTGAAGTGAACTGTTTAATATTCAAAGTACAAATTAATGCACAGAACGTATGTGGCAAATGGCCCTACAATGGCAAATGGATACTGCTTGGCCAATAGATACTGCCTTACCCTCCACCGAGGACAAGGTGAAAATGTCATCAATACAATCTACTAGTACTGGTCATAACTCAAACGACAACAATATATCTGAACAGTGTAATGGCGCACTGATTCAGAAGCGTCACCTTGCGGACAGAGTTATTATTACCATGATTCCCAATAATATCACAATGGAATGAACTCTCGCGAGATCTCCACTCGCGTGAGTTCATGACATGTGATATAACTCCCTCTATTCACAAGTGAATCATGAGCCGCACGAACAGGACGTTGCCAAGCAGAGCTCCTGTAGCGCTGTACCAGCCATGTGCAAGCCGGTGACATCTTTAACTTCGGGGAACGTATAACCTTGCTGGCATCAAAGGACTGAGTAGTTTCCCATGGCGTTAGTATCACTAACCTAGAAGGTACGCAGTATTGCCTTGCCGCCTTATGGCGTGTTCTGGAATTTTGTTTGGTGGTCTGTTTTTCCCGCGCTTTGGCGGGACAGTGTTTCTCAGAGACGTTTTGCTGTCTGAATTTTGTTCCATTATTCTGTCAATTTGTTTGCTCACCCTTTCTAGGGCGTGCAGCTTGTGCTTTTAGAGCATCTTCGAGTTTTCAAATGCATCAAATGTTCTTTCTGATGCTCGTGTCATTTTTGTGAGGAATTTGCATCTGAATGTGGATCGCACGTGTTCGGGTGCGCAGGTGAGGTTGATTCAACTTAGCATGGTTAACTTGGCTTCGGATGCATTTTGATTTCCTTCTTTTCTCACATGAGTTAGGTATTCAGACACGGCTGTATCACCACCAGGATTGCCGTATTCCTTGTCTTCCCGCCCAAGGAGGCTAATGGAGCAGAACAGCACTGGGCTGATCACCGTGGGCCTGGAGGAGCACCTGACATTCCTCTCCTGACGACAGTAGTGGTTAAACTTATTACTGACACCGCTGTGGGTGAGGGTAAGCCATTTTTGGAAACTTTGGGCAGTCGTCAAAGTGGTGGTCAGAGTTTTCTGTGTGTGTCGAAGCGCCATGTTTCGGGAAGAGTTGCCTGATTGGGCTGCTCTCGTTTTGGCAGTGTTGTTTGTCTGTTTTACCGTACAATTTTGCCATGTTTTTCTGTGCTAGGCCAGCAGTTCTGCAATCTGTGGAGCAGTCAACAGCCCGGAAAATGGTTGGACCAGGCTCGAAGACTTCAATACTCGGGCAGCGGTCAACAATTTGCAGCAGCGATCCCAAGTTGACTGTGATATCCTTTCTGAAAGTGTTTGCTTTTGCACTTCAGGTTGTCGGACAGCCTGTACGCTGGTAAGAGGTCTTTTAACCGTCGTGATGTTTCTGTCTTTCAATAATTTTTGCCGCGATGACGTAACAGGTGATGTGCCCTTCTTCGAGTTTACCAGCTCCTGTCAGGCTGATCGGCGGGGCGCAGTTCAGCACTAACCCGGCGTTCTCTCCTCCCCAGCTCCTGTCAGGCTGACTGGCGGGGCGCAGTTCAGCACTAACCCGGCGTTCTCTCCTCCCCAGCTCCTGTCAGGCTGACTGGCGGGGCGCAGTTCGGCACTAACCCGGCGTCCTTTCCTCCCTGCCTCCTGTCAGACTGGTCGGCGGGACGCAGTTCGGAATGGGTCGCAGTTCGGCATTAACCCGGCGTTCTCTCCTCCCCAGCTCCTTTCAGGCTGCTCAGCGGGACGCAGTTGTCTGATTTCTTAGTACCGAGGACGTAATTTTTGTGGGGTAACTTTAGGTTTTGCCAATGTATGACTGAGGATCGTCGATCAATTTAAAGTTCTAATTGTTTGGAATTCGCTGTCGGACAGCGGCACCGTCGGACGATGTAATACAGTATTTGTTGTATGTTGTATTTGCTGTCGGACAGCGGCACCGTCGGACGGTGTGGCACAGTAATTGTTGTATGTTGTATTTGCTGTCGGACAGCGGCACCATCGAACGGTGTGGTATAGTACATTGTATATTGTATTCGCTGTCGTACAGCGGCACCGTCGGACGGTGTGGTTCAGTACATTGTTGTATATTGTATTCGCTGTCGGACAGCGGCACCGTCGGACGGTGTGGTACACTACATTGTTGTATATTGTATTCGCTGTCGGACAGCGGCACCGTCGGACGGTGGGGTACAGTACATTGTTGTATATTGTATTCACTGCCGGACAGCGGCACCATCGGACGGTGTGGTACACTACATTGTTGTATATTGTATTCGCTGTCGGACAGCGGCACCGTCGGACGGTGGGGTACAGTACATTGTTGTATATTGTATTTGCTATCGGACAGCGTGACCGCCGGACGGTGTGGTACAGTATATGGCTGTATGTTGTATTCGCTGTCGGACAGCGGCACCGTTGGATGTAGTACTTTGCTGTATATTGTATTTGCTGTTGGACAGGTGGTACGGTACATGGTTGTATGTTGTATTCGCTGTTGGACAGCGGCACCGTCGGACGGTGTGGTACAGTACATTGTTGTATGTCGAACAGTTCTATTTGCCGTTGGACAGCGGCACCGTTGGACGGTGTGGTACATTGTTGTTAACTTGTATGTTGTATTTGCCGTAGGACAGCGGCACCGTTGGACGGTGTGGTACAGTACAATGTTGTATGTTATATTTGCTGGTGGACAGCGGACACCGTCGGACGGTGTGGTACAGTACATTGTTGTATATTGTATTCGCTGTTGGACAGCGGACACCGTCGGACGGTGTAGTACAATACATGGTTGTATGTTGTATTCGCTGTTGGACAGCGGCACCATCGGACAGTGTGGTGAGATTGTTGGACAATCATGTCGAGAATTCGTTGTTGGACAGCGGGGTAGGTCAGACGGTATGTATAGTGGATTTTCGCTGTAGGGCAACGGGCGCCGGTGGACGGTAATCGTAACTTTGTTTGATTTGAGTCGATGTTTCATTTGATCGGACGACAGGTTGTTGGACAACCTCAGATTTTGTTTGGTTTGTTGCATGGTTGGTGGACAAACCCAGGCAGGTAACAAGACCGTAGTACAGTGAAGACCTACTTTGTGGGACAGTTCAGACGTAATGGTCAAAGGAATGGAGGACACAACAACCATCGGTTAATTTATGCGGCGGAAACAATGGAACTTTGTTTTGTCAGAATTAGAGTTAGGCCTTGGACGACATGCTGTTTTCGTTAAGGCCTTCAGTGTCTGCACGGTAATGTTGGAGGGTGATTTTTACCGTTAACTGAACCGTTCTTTGCGTTTCTTGTTAGGCAAGCTTTGAATAAAGACAAAGATCATGACGTGTTTCTTGTGTCACATTCCTTCCTATCAATGGATTTTCGGTGTTCCTGTTTATTGGCTACCTTTAGCTGGCCTAGTTCTCACTCGTGGACCGTGTTCAGCTCCCTTAAGCTGTTGCCACCCATACTGGCTTCGGCCTGGTGGTCCGGGAAGCGAGTGGGGCCTGTCCAGACTGAAATACATAGAACTGTGCGTAAAGGTCGACAGTTTACAGGTTTGACACTGGGCAAGCATTGTGGTGATGGCTTTCTCTGCAGCTGGAGTATTGTTCTTGTATATGCAGAGAAATCAATGTTTGATTTCCAACACGACAGAAAATGAGTTGGAATACTTTCAACCTGGGAGAGGTTGGTCTAAGGTAACTTTTGAGGGTTCTCTATCGGACTGGTCGTCGACCATTCCACTGAGTTCGGATTTGGACAGGTCCCACTCGAGCCGGACCTCAGGCGCTCAGGGATAAATCCGCATTCCTGAGGAACACCTAAAGACGAGTAATGACTGTTACTGTGATAGACTTACACCCAGCTTGTTGAGAACAGCAAGCATGCGCAGCAGACCGTAGGGGACGCTGCTGTGTTGTCAAGGTGGCTTAAGGTCAATGTATACGTAGAGGGTTTTGTACGGAAAGGCACAGAGATGAGGGAGTAAATATAAAGGATTGGGGAAGGGAATGAAGACAATTAGGATTGGGAAAAGGGAATGGAGAAGAATAAGGATTGGGAGAGGATTAAATAAAGGGAAAGGCAGGAACTTAAATTAGGGGAATAATGGCACTCGGGAGAAGCGGGTGCCGAGGTCTTCTCACCCAGTCCTTAACTCTCCACTGAGGCAACGTGAGTGGGAATATATTATGATTCCCAATAATATCACAATGGAATGAACTCTCGCGAGATCTCCACTCGCGTGAGTTCATGACATGTGATATAACTCCCTCTATTCACAAGTGAATCATGAGCCGGACGGGAGGGACACAGCCTAGCAAGAGTAGACTAGTCTACAATCCACGGTCACGAAGGCACTGTATGTTTCCAGTGTAGCCGCTTTTCACCAGAGGGACATCTCCGATCTGTGTGGATTATCCAAAGCGCCGAAGTTATACCCAACTGTATAGTTTGGTATATACAGTCAAGGATTGCTAGGCGGGGTTTTACATCATGGTTAGCATCTGCAATATTTTCCTGTTCAGGCATGCTTAACTATCACCGAAGTAGTGGGTAGTATCTTTTATCGCCGACAATCATATGTATGCGCCCCTAAGAGTGTATTGCTCCTTCTCATGTGGTACAGCAGTCGGAATAAAACCTAGTATCAGTCATTTGGTACTTTGCGCAATAGTTGCCATACTTTGTAGCATGTACAATTGTCGTGCAATAAAGT
>NC_049984.1:18052564-18057091 GCF_000003815.2 Branchiostoma floridae | reverse complement strand
GGAAAGAAGTTGTCAGAAATTTTCAGCCCGCGCACGCACCCACCCACCCACCCACCCTGTTTTGATTTAAGGGTAAGCATGGAATCTCGGATATCCACGGTGCCGAGGTCTTCTCACCCAGTCCTTAACTCTCCACTGAGGCAACGTGAGTGGGAATATATTATTGTTCCAAGTGGAAAGAATTTGATTTGTTATCTGTGATTGGTCAACTCATAATGTCTTAAGCATTCTTATTGGTGGAGGTGCTATCCACGTCAACCAATGATGGCTTATCAATTTAACAGCTACGGTATATTTTGTATACTATATCCTGTCTATCAAATTCATCTATTGTTGTCCAATCATATTAAAGATAGAGTCAGCGTTAGCCAATCAACTTCAAGTTTTGTCTTCCTCGTTTGAACGCAAGATCTGCATTTTGATTTCTGATCACTGGAGGGCAATGTGAGACCGTGAGCAATCCAACTGAAAGGAGGAGGGGAGGGGACAACTTCAAACCTTGCGAACGAGTTAGATTGTAGTGTTGACTGTTGTAGTTTCTTCTTGCTGACAACTTAAGTATATGAAGTTATACCGGCATTCATTCATTGTTGTCACGTTAGAAAATGTGGGCCTATTTACTCCCCCGCTCCCAAAATAGAAGTCAAAACCAACCTGTTTAGATATAGTCAACGTTAGTATTCGAGTAGTCTCCTTTTACAATGTTTATCATTCTTCATTATCACATGTATGTGTCCAATATGTGTACCATGCACTTGCAATTGCCTATGGGCATGAACTGTTTCATATTTTGTTTACATAAGGCAAGTGGTGCTTGGTGCTGAACACCATTTACGCAAACATGTAAACAAATTTGTCCCTGGAGCCGAATAAATACACCCGCAATACACCCAAATGTAAACACATCTTTCCTTGCACAGTGCATACATATAAGGTCTTTCAACGGCATTTGACAATTCCTGGATGTTCAGGGAGGAGAAAAAGTCATGTATTCTTCAGTATGCTGTTACACTTTTCAGTTTTAGTGCGATGTTTTCCCTGGTTGCATCTTGATTTTGGGTTAAGAAAAAAATGAATTCGGTGCCCCCTTATTTCCTTGCTCAGCTTAGACTCATATATACTGTTTGTAGACTGAAGAAGCGCTAAGATTTAAAAACAAGCAGTTACTCAAGCAACTGGATATGGTTTTGGAAATGGTCTTGGCTGGTTTTGACCGTTTCCAAAATCATATCCAGTTGCTTGAATAACTGCCTTATGGCTTAGCAAAACTTCATTTTTACGAAATCAGGAGAAAATAAAGGCGTATATGGATGTCATCCATAGAATTTACTTGCTGTGGCCTAATTAAAAAATCACAAACATGGGTTGTTTATGCAATTGACGCACCCTTTTCATACTTTTGTGACCATTTGAGAGTTACAAAAAGTGACGCTGCGTTGGCCGGGAATCGAACCCGGATCTATTGCTTGGAAGGCAACAATGCTGACCATTACACCACCAACGCTCGGCGAAACTTCCTAGGTGCCATCTGGTAGATAGAATGTACGAGGGGTGATCAATAAGTTCTCGGCCTCACCCAGCAATAATAAGCATAACTCAGATTTCGAAGCATAGATATAAAGTCTTATATGAATGTGTACGGTTACCAAAATCCAAAATAGTGCGATCATTACATTTTCTATCCTTACTTTGATCACCCCTGCGTCCATGATTTGTAAATTGTTTCGATTTGTCTTGTACGTTAATGATTCCAAAGCCCGACAACGTCCTCTATGTTGACAATCGCAAGGCCACAGCAATTTTATGGATGACATCCTCTGCAGACTGCAATAATAGCTAGATAGGGCGGAAAAAACAAGATGGCTAAATTTTTCTCTGTATGGTGATATTCGCGTCTCGCGTTTCGCCATATCGAGTTCCAGAGCCTTCCTCTACTTTGGAATGGTATGAGAGTATGCACTTAAAAGCGTATTGTCAATACATATACAAGCAACATAAACTGATATCTATATGCTTCTTTGAATTTCTTAGTGTCTGTACCAGATAAACATTAAGAGCAGAAGGAAACGACCCACGTGGTTGGTGTTGCGAACAACGATACTATACTGGGAGTTTTGCCAAACAAAGGAGGTCATAAGAGGTCACCACGTAACTGAAGGCCAGGCTGTGTGGCAGAAAACGGATGTTGCTAGAGGATTGGATTTTGACTTGAAATTCTTTCCCTTACGTTATCGAACATTTTAAGATTGGAGATTTAGTCTTCAACATAAGTACAACAAGGACTGTCTGCTTTGAAACAAGGCTAGAATACATCAGTTTAATTTTAAGTTTAATAGCGCGCAATGAAATGTTGTTTTTGCGAGCCGCCTGTTTTTTTCTCCCTCAGACAACTCTCCAAGGAAAGTAAGCGCCAGGCATGTCAATCCACAGGTTTGCCAGGCCGGAATTTGAATCCTAAGTTTGAATCGCAACATTAAAGTATCACCCCAACCCTGGCTTACGGCTAAGGCTAGCGCGCTAGCGGTTATGCGACGACTAGAGTACAAACGATCAGAAATATCTCCAGAAGGAAGCATCCGATTCAAAAGCGGTTTGCATCTTTCAATAAAGAAGCACACAAAGAGACAGTTCTTATGGCTTACCCTTACCCACTCCTGGCTTACGGCTTACGGCTAGCGGTTAGGCAACGACTAGAGTAAAACGATCAGGAATCTCTCGACAAGGAAGTATTCGATTGGACTGTATATACATCTTTCAATAGCGCACAAAGAGACCTTTCTAATGATATAAAGTTTGCCCTACGGGAACTTGAACCCTAACTTGGAATCGCGTTATTAAGGTATCATCCCACCCCTGGCTTACGGCTAAGGCTAGCGGTTAGGTCACGACTAGAGTCCAATCGATCAGGAATATATTTTTACAGAAGGAAGCATCCGATTGGACTGTGATTTGCATCTTTCAATTGCGAACAAACAGACCTTTCTAATGCTATAAACTATGCCCGACCCGAACTTGAAACCTAACTTACAATCGCAGTCTTAAGTCATCACCCTAACAGGTGTTGTGACAGGCGGTGTTTCAAAAAGGTAGCGAAGCTAGCAGTTGCGCCTAAATAGAGCACGTACACTCAAGAATATCTCCAGAAGGAAGCATCCGATTGGACTGGGGTTTTCATCTTTCAATCGCTTAGTAAGGGACCTTCCCAATGATATCCAATGATTGCCAGGCCGGAACTTGAACCCCAAGTTACAATCGCTTCTTTCAATAGCGAACAAAGAGACCTTTCCAACCATACCAAGTGTGCCAGGCCGGAACTTGAACCCTAGGCTACACTCGCGTTATTAAGTCATCACCCTACCCGTTGCCGTGACAGGCGGTGTTTCAAAAAAACGAGTTAGCGGTTGCGCCTAAACAGAGTCCATATGCTTAAAAATATCTCCAGAGAAAATCATCCGACAATTTTGCGGTTTTCACCTTTCTATTCCTTGCTAAGCGACCTTTCCAACCATACCATGTGTGCCAGGCCGGAACTTGAACCCTAGGCTACAATCGCGTTATTAAGTCATCACCCTACCCGTTACCGTGACAGGCGGTGTTTCAAAAACACGAGCTAGCGGTTGCGCCTAAAGAGAGTCCATATGCTCAAGAACATCTCCAGAATGAATCATCCGACAATTTTGCGGTTTTCACCTTTCTATTCCTTGCTAAGCGACCTTTCCAACCATACCAAGTGTGCCAGGCCGGAACTTGAACCCTAGGCTACAATCGCGTTATTAAGTCATCACCCTACCCGTTACCGTGACAGGCGGTGTTTCAAAAACACGAGCTAGCGGTTGCGCCTAAAGAGAGTCCATATGCTCAAGAATATCTCCAGAAGGAATCATCCGACAATTTTGCGGTTTTCACCTTTCTATTCCTTGCTAAGCGACCTTTCCAACCATACCAAGTGTGCCAGGCCGGAACTTGAACCCTAGGCTACAATCGCGTTATTAAGTCATCACCCTACCCGTTACCGTGACAGGCGGTGTTCAAAAACACGAGCTAGCGGTTGCGCCTAAACAGAGTCCATATGCTCAAGAATATCTCCAGAAGGAATCATCCGACAATTTTGCGGTTTTCACCTTTCTATTCCTTGCTAAGCGACCTTTCCAACCATACCAAGTGTGCCAGGCCGGAACTTGAACCCTAGGCTACAATCGCGTTATTAAGTCATCACCCTACCCGTTGCCGTGACAGGCGGTGTTTCAAAAACACCAGCTAGCGGTTGCGCCTAAACAGAGTCCATATGCTCAAGAATATCTCCAGAAGGAATCATCCGACAATTTTGCGGTTTTCACCTCTCTATTCCTTGCTAAGCGACCTTTCCAACCATACCAAGTGTGCCAGGCCGGAACTTGAACCCTAGGCTACAATCGCGTTATTAAGTCATCACCCTACCCGTTACCGTGACAGGCGGTGTTTCAAAAACACCAGCTAGCGGTTGCGCCTAAACAGAGTCCATATGCTCAAGAATATCTCCAGAAGGAT